>NC_056732.1:1374093724-1374233420 GCF_019279795.1 Protopterus annectens | reverse complement strand
GGTATTCGGGCCGACCGAGGACAGCGGACTACCCACAGGGTTATGACTGCAGCAATGTGGATCTTCGAACATCTACATTTATGGTAGGTACAAAACTGTACTTTATCCTTATTAACCCCCCATTGGCCTTGACAGATTTGGTTCTTTTTTCTTCACCATCATCTGCTGGAGGATCCATGGATCCTGGAACCCAGTTCCAGACCTCCTGACACACACCCGTCAGGAGACCTCCATCCTTCACTGCAGTCTCTAAAGCTGACTGCTTGGCTGATCCACTTCCCCAAATAGCCAGGCTTCATTCCCTCTTAGATGACACAAGACAAATTCTATTCTCTTGTCATAAGCCATTAACCAGAAAACTATATCGCAGTAAGAGGAAAAGGTTCTCCATCTGGGCCAGCATACAAAAAATTGACCCTTTCCGAGCTCCTTTGTCCATTTTAGAGTTTTTGACAATGATTTTTAAAGAAGGAGCAGCAGCTGCCACAGTTCGGGTTCAGTAAGCTGCCATATCTAATTTCCACCTTGGATTGGATGGATTAAATATTATGGAACATACGTTATCTAAGGATTATCTCAAAGGTGTTTTCCACATGAGGCCTCCTGTCAAAACCCCTTATTCTTCTTGGAATTTTAATTTTATGCTATTTCAAATAATAATTCCCCCCTTCGAACCAGCATCATCTTATCTCAAATTTTTGTCCTGGAAAACTATTTTTCTAGTTGCCATTGCTTCTGCCCGCAGAGTGTTAGAACTTCAAGTATTATCTATCAGACCTCCTTATATGATTTTCCATGCTGATAAGAGTATCTCTCAGAACAAACCCCTCCTTTTTGGCTAAAGTCTGTTCTGAGTCTAATATCAATTAGGCCATTGAGTTGCCAGTCTTTTTTCCCAACCATTCCAACAAATTAGAATATATGCTGCACAAACTTGACATGCACAGACAGCTCAGATTTTATCTTGATAGATCTAAGGATACTCGGAAATCAGAATCAACTTTTTGTATCCTTTTCGGAGGCCAGAAAAGGTAGACCAGTGGCTAAAACAACTCTTTCAAAATGGTTATCTGGTTGTATCTCATTTGTTCATGCAACTGCTAAACATATCTTTGCCACACAAAGTAAAGGCTCATTCAACCAGAGCCGTTTCTACGTCTTCTGCTTTTCAAGCCAAATTGCCCCTTGATAACATTTGTGCTGCAGCCACTTGGTCTAAGCCTTATACTTTTATCACTCATTACAAAGTGGATAAGGCTTCCAGGGACAGGTCTTCTTTTGGTTCTACGGTCCTGAAAAATGTACTCCCGTGAGCCACCCAGGATTGTGGGTGCTAGGGACACTACCCATCAGTGAGAATAAACGGCAAGATTTAACAACTTTACATAAAGATGTTATGTACTCACCATAACATTCCATGTGAGTTGTTTATCTCGCCTTTATTCTCACGTCCCTCGCTCTATCCCCCTCCTGGCTGACAGTTGACCTAGAGGCTAGTGTCATCCTGGTTGTTCAATAACACTTCTTTCTTGGGGAGTGCACCCCTTACAGGGTTATACAGGGTTATATATACACGCAGCAAACAAGATCTGAGGTAATTTCAGCAGTGCATCATGGGATAAGGGGCTTGGTCTCGAGCTACTGGTAAACCTTGAGCTTTGCTAACGGCCATGGTGGAGCAGAGTATTGGCTCCAAAACCATCAGTGAGAATAAAGACGAGATAAACAACTTACATGGAACGTTATAGTGAGTACATAACTACTTTTTTTCGAGTTTCAGAACCAAAGTCTTCAACTTAGTACCCCACTGGGGAAACTTTTTCTTGCTCCTTACTGATGTCAGTAAAAGTTAATAATTGCATTACTTGTTTAAAGCAAATACGTCATAAAAATGTTCATTCGTACTGTATTCCTTGCCTAGGCCCTGACCACAATGTACCTTGCTGTCAGTTTTGTGCTTTATTTAATCAGCGCACTCTCCATCATCGGTATATTTTTGCCTCTAAATATTTCGGTTCTCTGTTTAATTATCCAGAAATGTCATCGGTTAGCCATCAGACTACCGGGATTCCAAAAAATGCAAAGATAGACAGAGACAGGCTGCCGAGGTCCAAAACTGCCGACGACGCTTCTCCTAAGCCAGTCGCCAGTTTGCCGGTAATCAGTAAGGTACTTTCGCAGCCCATGATACCCCCTACTTCTGATATGCAGGCCTCTACTGATACCCATTCGGAGTTCGGTATGCAGCAAGATACTTCAACTATGGAACCCGCAGATGTCTCTACCTTGGATGGGTCCGGAGCCACTGTGCAGGCAGCGGCTTCTAAGGGTGTATTCAGGCCTACGGACTTTCATATTAAATCGATGCCTCCTTCATCATTATTAAGGCCTAAATCTCGATCCATGTCTACAAAACCGATGCCCTGGCTACATGTTCAGGCCTCTCTGCCTAAAAAGCAAATGATAAAAATGGCTGAAGATCTAATAACTCTAATCAGGGGTAGTCAACCCCCCCCAAGAGGCCTAGGGCTGAGCTTGATTATGAATCTTCTGATCAGGATTCTCTTTCTTCTGACTCTTCTGTTGACCTGGATTTGTCCTTACCTACTTATGAGTATCTGATGCAGAGGATTCCCTTCCTGAGGATTTTTTCTTTTTGGGAAACGTTACATACTTTAAGGGAGCATTTTCACTGGGAAAGCCAGGAATTTTCTTATTCAAAAAAGAGGATTAGGGATTTCCTCCTACCTCAGCATAGGCCTTTGGCTATACCTCCTGTACTAGACATTGTTGATGATGTTTTCTTGGAATCCAGTTTGGCTATTGATTCCCTGCCTCCTGCTCCTAGTAAACCTGACAGGTACTACAGGGTTCCCGAGTCCCACAAGTTCCTTTTCAACAATTGTGTTGCAGATCCAGAGACTATTTCTCAGGGGCCCAAGGGCATTAAGGCTTCTACTGCTAAAAATCCTACCCCTTCTGATATAGACTCCAGGGTGCTGGATAGATGGGATAAAAAGGTTTATACTTCAGCAACCTTGACAATCAGAGCTTTAAACTGCCAATTTCATATGTCAAAATGTCTGCAACATGTCATTGGACTGCTTAAACAGAAAATGATGTTGATTCCTGACTGTGTAGAAAATAAAGATTTACAGGACTTAATGCACTCTGCTGAACAAGTTGGAAAACATACTTTGCAATGTGGTTTTGATTCTTCAGAAGCCTCTTGCAAGGGCTGCTGTTACTGGGTCTGTGCTTAGAAGGCAAGCTTGGCTTAAGGAGCAATCTTTGCCTGATCACGTTAAAGCTAAATTGCTGGATGCTGCTTTAAATCAGGACCGCCTGTTTGGCAAGGAGGCTGAAGAAGTTCTTAAAAATATGGAAGATAAAGCTAAATCTATGCAAACTGTTAAAGATTTTTTTACAAGTGCAACCTCTTAGATTTAGTAGGCACTGGCCTACTAAGAATTGGTCCTTTACAGCCCCTTCCAGGTCTTCTCAAGCCAAACCCAGACACAGCAAAAACCTCAGATTTGAGTCCCAGGGGACTCTCCGAACTAAGCAGTGGGGGCCTCCACTTCTATATCTGGGAATAACGACACCCCCCTATGGTAAACAGTCTCAGTGACTTCCTTTTAAAATTTCCAAGCACTTATCTTCTGACCGCCCCTTTGGGGGGGGGAGATTGCTCTTCATGCAAGGAACTGGGAACTCGTAACCCAGGACAACTGGGTTTTAAATAGTGTCCCAAGGATACAGATTTCATTTCCACACGCTGTTAACATTTAAATGGTGGCGGACCTGCCCCCAAATCAGTGGGCAGCGGCTCAAAAACAAGTACTTTCTCTCAAGCGTGGGGGCTATTCAACTGGTACTAGAAGAGGAAAAGTGACAAGGTTTCTACTCCAGACTTTTCTTGGTACCCACAAAAGACAAATCATGGCGTCCAATCCTGGACCTGTCTACTCTAAGCACCTTTTGGGAAATTCCAAAATTCAAGATGCTGACTCTTCACCAATTACTTCCTATGCTAGGCAAAGATGCTTGGTTGGCAACACTAGATTTAAAAGAAGCATACCTGCACACCCCAATCAGGGAATCTTGCAGAAGATACCTACGCTTCAAAGCAGACTATACACGCATTATCATTTCTCTGCACTGCCCTTTGGCTTGTCTACTGCTCCCAGGGTATTCACAAAGTGCCTGGCTCCAGTTATTGCATTTTGCAGACAAAGAAGTATTCAAATGTATCCATACCTGGACGATTGCCTAATTCAGGCAGAAAGCCAGGGCATACTTTTGAATCATCTGGCATTTGTAAAAAGGGTTCTAACTTGTCTGGGGTACACCATAAACAAAAAGAAATTACAACTGGTACCTTGTCAACAAATTAGATGCCTGGGAGCAAGGTTGAATACAACTTCCCAGATGGCTTGTCTCGCGCCAGAAAAGCAAATTCATTTGATAACCTATTTCAAACAAGTTGCCACAAAAACCTTGCTATCTGTGAGACAAATACTACAAGCCTTGGGATTCATGGCCTCCTGTATTCTTCTAATTCCATATGCAAGACTGCATTTGAGTAAACTACAGTGGTATCTAAAAAGCCTCTGGAGCCAACAGTCTCAAAGCCTAGAAACAATTCCTATCATACCTTGCCTATGGCTAGAGTAGGAGGAACTACCATTCACGCTATCCCCTGCAGCCCAAACCCTAACAGATGCATCAGACTATGCATGGGGGGGGGGGGGCTCACCTGGCAGGGAAGTGCATTCAGGGCAAATGGAACCAAAGTCAAATGCACCTACACATCAATCAAAAAGAAATGTTGGCTGTACAGAATGCTCTGACAGCCTTCAAGGACTGCATTCTTCCAGGACAACTAAGGATAAAGACGGACAAAACGGTTATGTGGTACATAAGCAGGGGGGTGCACATTCCTACCCCCTATGCAGACTAGCCATGGCATTGTGGAACACAGCCTTGAGCTACCAAATGCACCTACAAGCTCAATTCCTGCCAGGAAAATTAAATACTCTGGCAGATGGACTAAGCAGAAACCTCATGGACCCACACGAGTGGAAACTGGAACCAAGGATTTTCAACATGTTGACAAGTGAATGGAGGAGCCCAGACATAGACCTATTTGCCTCTCCCCAGAACTACCAATTGGACAAGTTTTGCACAAGGACTCCCCACAAACAAGCCTGGAAAGTGGATGGTCTGTCCTTCAGCTGGAAAAGCCTATCAGTCTACGCCTTCCCCCACTGCCTCTGCTCTCCAAAGTTCTTCTAAAAGTCAAACGGGACAAACCAAGGATGATTTTGATTGCACCAGACTGGCTGCGCCAACACTGGTACCCCTTCCTGCGCAGTGTGGTGCAGTTATCTCCATGGCACTTGCCTCAGACCCCTTCCCTACTGTCTCAGCAGGAGAACCAGATTCTGCACTCTCAGCTTCCAACATTGAACCTTGCAGCCTGGCTAATTACTTAAACTCACCCTTATCCCTCAGCAAACCTGTGATGGATGTCATTTTAGAGGCAAGGAGGCGTAGTACTAGGAAAATCTTATGCTGAAAAATGGAAAAGATTCTGTGTTTGGAACCAGTCTCAAGGGATGAGCAGAGCAGCACCCAATTTACCTCAGATTTTGCAATACTTAACTGAGATGCTTCACAAGGGCCTGTCTTTCCTCCATTAAAATCCACACCTCAGTCATTTCAGCTCATTATAACACAGAACCTCCCTTCTTCTCTCATCCTCTGCTCAAGCAGTACCTCAGAGGGGCCAAATATTTGAGACCACCCAGGAGAGCTCCAACCCCAGCCTGGGACCTTAACTTTGTATTGGAGAAACTCATTCTATCTCTTTTCGAACCAGCTGCTACTGCAGACTTAAAATTTCTTTCTTGGAAAACAGCTTTCCTTTTAGCAGTCACTTCAGCTAGAAGGACATCTGAATTACAGGCCCTTATGGCAGTGGAGCCTTTCATCATCTTTCATGCGGACAGGGAGTCAGTCAGGACCGATCCATCCTTCTTGCCCAAGGTGGTATCCAGTGTGGCTCTTAATCAGTCCATTAATTTGCCAACCTTCTTTCCCAATCCACAGAACAAAAGGGAACGGATTCTACATTCCTTGGATGTGCACAGACAGCTTAGATTCTACTTGGACAGGACTAAACCTCAAAGAAAATCTGAACTGCTGGTAGCATTTGCTGCAGGGGCAGAGGGGAAGGCTATTTCAAAACAAACCATTTGTAAATGGATAAGCCATTGCATTAATTTCTGCTATAAGCACCATGGAAAACCTATCCCCCATGGGATCAGATCTCACTCCAGCAGGGCTGCATCTACTTCTGCAGCCTTTCTCAGAGGTGTTCCTACCAGGGACATCCTGGAAGCTGCTACCTGGAGTTCTGTACATACTTTCACCAAGCATTATCATTTGCCAATTTTTTCTAAATCCAGAGCTGACTTTGCCACTGCTGTCTTGCAGGGCCTTATAGCTGGCCCTAATGCTATATAAACTCCTCCTCCCAACCATAGCTTTGGGAATCTACCCAAGTGTAATGACTGCAACAGTGAAACACGAAGAACATAGTACAGTTGTGTACACTTAACATAAATGTAGAAATTCGAGTGTATTCACTGTTGCAGTCTTGGTTACCCTCCCTCCAGCCCCCTAACTTCTTCTGGCTTTACCTCTACTTTCCTTTGCTATGCTTAAAAGCCTTTTTGGTGTATTTGCGTTTTGTTGGAGGTATACTATTGTGTTTTTGTTTATTTGCTCCCCATTAGGGAGGGGGCACTTGACATCTGTGGCAAGAAAAACTGATGTAATGGCTTCAGCTGCATGTTTTATACCCCTGATAACCTGACGTCATGGAAAAAGGGACAGCAACCGACGCAGGACCCAAGACTTTGTTAATCAGGCCAACTGAGGGCAACCTGCAAGCAGATTACCCAAACGTAATGACTGCTACAGTGAATACACTCGAACATCTACATTTAGTGTAAGTGTACACGACTGTACTTTCCTCCTGAATCATGTTCAGGCAGAGCTTTCAGGAGCTTTGATTCAGTGCGCAAGAAAGTGGTAATATGGCATTGGGAGTTGCACTGGGAATGTGTCTTCCATGCCTTTAGTAGGAATGATTTGGAGCTCTTGTAGTCTGTCTGAATGTCCAGGAGTTGACTGCTACAGTTTTGCTAGTCAGGACCACTGTAATAGTGATCTACTCAAACCTGTATTGTTACAAGGTCTTGCACAGTTGTATTTTCCCTTTGGTTGCTGTTGTGTCAGCAGTGTTCCACATGTCTTGGCTTGACAGCAGTGCAGAAAGGCTCGAGCAGAGACCTAGAGTTTACAGTTCAGATACAGTTTCACTGGATCCTGGGGATAAAATACTCATTTGCAAATAATTCATTAATTGCTGGTAACAACTGTGATAGGTGGAATTGATGGATAGGAGAAATTAATGAGAAGATGTTCTTTGTGTTTCACTGTTGCAGTCATCACTTTTGCAGTCCTCACATTTGGGTTATCTACTTGCAGTAGCCCTCAGTCGGCCTGATTAACAAAGTCTTGGGTCCTGCGTCGGTTGCTGTCCATTCTTCTGTGACGTCAGGTCGTCCGGGGTATAAAACATGCAGTTGATGCCATTACGTTAGTCTTTCTTGCCGTGCGGTGCCGAAAGCAGAAGCAGTTCGCAAGTGCCGGTCGGCCGACTCCTGAAATTTTCGTTTTCGAGTTTCAGAACCGAAGTCTTCAACTAAAAGCTAAGTACCCCATTTGGGAAAACCTTTTTCTTGCTCTAAACTGATGTCAGTAAAAGTAAATAATTGCATTACTTGTGGAAAGCAAATTCCTAATAAAGATTTTCATTCGTACTGTATTCCTCGCGTAGGCCCTGACCACGACATACCTCACTGCTGGTTTTGTGCCTTATTTAAACCACGAACTATCTGAAGTCGGTATATTTACGCTTCTAAATATTTCGGTTCTCGGTTCAATTATCCAGAAATGTCATCGGTAAGCCATCAGACTACCAGCATTCCGAAAAAATGCAAAGGTAAGACAGACACGCCACCTAGGTCCAAAGCTGCCGACGACACTTCTCCTAAGCCAGTCTGCTGGTACACAGTGAGGTGCTTTCGCAGCCCCTGATACCCGCTACTTCTGATTCGCGGGCCTCTACTGAGACCCATTCGGATTCCGGTATGCCGTGAGATGCTTCAACTGTGGAAACTGCGGATGTCTCTACCTTGGATGGGTCTGGAGCCGCTGTGCAGGCACCGGCTTCTCAGGGTGTGTTCAGGCCTACAGACTTGCGTATTAAACTGACGCCATCTTCTTCTTCAAGGCCTAAAACTTGAACCATGCCTAGAAGACTGATGCCCAGACTGCATGGTCAGGCCTGTATGCCTAAAAAACAAATAAGAATGGCTGAAGACCTCGTTACTTTAATCAGGGGAAGCCAGCCTTCTCCCCTCTAAGAGACCTAGGACTGAGTTTGCTTATGATACTTCTGACCAGGATTCTGAATTTTCTGTTTCCTCTGATGACCAGGGTTTACCCTTATCTACCTATGAGGATTCTGATGCTGAACACTCTATTCCCTCTGCTTCCCTCCCAGAGGATTTCTCTTTTGGTGAAACCTTGCATACTCTCGGAGCATTTTCGTTGGGAAAGTCAGGATTTCTGTGATTTTAAAAAGAAGCTTGGGGATTTCTTACTCAGGCCTTAAGCCATACCTCCTCTACTGGACATTGTTGATGATGCCTTTTCAGAATCTAGCTTGGCCCCTGACTCTTTACCTCCTGCTCCCAGAAAACCTGATAGATGTTACAGGATCCCTGACTCTCTCATGTTCCTTTTTAGAAATCCTACTGTGGATCCTGAGACCATTTCACAGGGACCCAAGGGCATTAAAGCTACTACTGCCAAAAATCCTACCCCCTCTGATAGAGACTCCAGGGCGCTAGATAGATGGGTTAAGAATGTATACACTTATGCAACTTGCCATGAGGGCCTTAAACTGCCAGTTTCATATGTTAAAGTATCAGCAGCATATTATTGGATTGCTTAAACAGAAAATGATGTTGATTCCTGATTGTGCTGAAAGTAAGGATTTACAGAATTTACTGCATTCAGCTGAACAAGTTGGAAAACATGCTTTGCAATGTGGTTTTGATTAACTAGAGGCATCTTGCAGGGCTGCTGTAACTGGATCTGCACTTAGAAGGCATGCTTGGCTTAAGGAACAATCCTTGCCAGATCATGTTAAAGCGAAGTTACTTGATGCTCCCTTAAACCAGGACCGCCTGTTTGGCAACAAGGCAGAAGAAGTTCTTAAAAAGATGGAGGAAAAAGCTAAATCTATGCAAACTGTTTAGTAGGCATTAGCTTTCCAAGAATTGTTCCTTTCCTGCCTTTTCCAGACCTTCTCATTCCAAACCCAGATCCGGCAGAGCTCCCAGGCTTCAGTCCCAGAGCACGCACAGGACTAAGCAGTGGGGGGGCCTACACTTCCAAATCTAGGAGTAGTAAAACTCCCCCCTATGGTAAACTGTCTCAATGACTTCTTTTTAAAACTGCCAAGCACTTCTCAACTGACTGGCCCTTTGGGGGAAAGATTGCTCTTCATGCCAAGAGCTGGGAACTCATCATCCAGGACAAATGGGTTTTAAATGTAGTGTCCCTGAGGTAAAGATTTCACTTCCAGTCGTTACCAACACCAAGCGGGTGGCCAGATCTATCCCCAAATCAGTGGGCAGAGGCCCAAAAACAAGTACTTTCTCAAGCATGGGGGCTGTTAATTTGGTACCAGAAGAGGAAAAGGGACAAGGTTTCTACTAGAGACTTTTCCTGGTACCCAGAAAAGACCATTCATAGCATCCTATCCTGGACCTGTCTACTCTAAACACCTTTTTGGAGATTCCAAAATTCAAGATGTTGACTTTTCACCAGTTGCTCCCTCTGCTAGGCAAATAAAGGAAGCATACCTGCACATCCCAATCAGGGAATCTTGCAGGGGATACCTACACATCTACGCAGGATACACGCACTATCTGTTCTCTGCGCTGTCCTTTGTGAATACCCTGGGCGCAGTAGATAAGCCAAAGTGCCTAGCTCCAGTCATTGCATTTTGCAGGCAAAGAAATATTCAAATATATCCATACCTGGACGATTGTCTAATTCAGGCAGAAAGCCAGGACATACTTTTGAATCATCTGGCCTCTGTACAAAGTGTGTTAACTTGTTAGGGGGTACACCATAAACAAAAAGAAATCACACCTGGTACCATGTCAACAAATTATATTCCTGGGAGCAAGCTTGAATACAACTTCCCAGATGGCTTTCCTCATGTCAGAAACAAATTCACTTGAACAACCTACTTCAAACAAGTGGCCACAAAAACCCTGCTGTCTGCAAGGCAAATACTACAAGCCTTGGGGTTCATGGCCTCCTGCATTCTTCTAATTCCATATGCAAGACTGCATATGAGGAAACTACAATGGTATCTAAAAAGCCTATGTTGTCAACATTCTCAGGACCTAGAAGCTATGATTCCTGTCATACCTTGCCTACCACCTAGAGTTCCTTTGGTGGGCAGAGACTTGCCACCAAAACAAGGGACTACCATTCACACTACCCCCTGCCACTCAAACCCTAACAGACTCATCAGACTATGCATGGGGGGGGGGGGGCACATCTAGCAGGGAAGTGCATTCAGGGCAAATGGAACCCAAGTCAAATGCACCTGCGTATCAGTCAAAAAGAAATGTTAGCTGTGCAGAATGCTCTGACAGCCTTCAAGGACCACAATCTTCCAGGACAATTAATGGTAAAGACAGACAACACCACTGTTATGTGGTACATAAACAAGCAGGGGGGTACACATTCTTACCCCCTATGCAGACTAGCCATGGCATAGTGGAACACATCCCTGAGCTGTCAAGTGCATCTACAAGCTCAATTCCTGCCAGGAAAACTAAATGCACTGGCAGACGAACTAAGCAGAAATCTCATGGACCCACACGAGTGGAAACTGGAACCAAGGATTTTCAACATGTTGACAAGCAAATGGGGGAACCCAGATATAGACCTGTTTGCCTCCCCCCAGAACTACCAATTGGGCAGCTTTTGCACAAGGACTCCCTACAAACAAGCTTGGAAAGTGGATGCTTGGTTTCCTTTAAAGACAAACCAAGGATGATTTTGATTGCACCAGACTGGCCACGCCAACACTGGTACCCCTTCTTGTGCAGCGTGTCACTTTTGGCCCCATGGCACCTGCCTCAGACTCCTACCCTATTGTCTCAGCAGGAGAACCAGATTCTGCACCTACTTCAAACCCTGAACCTAGCAGCCTGGCTAATTACCTAATCTCTCCTTTACCATCCCTCAGTAAGCCAGTGATGGATATCATTTTACAGGCAAGGAGGCCTAGTACTAGAAAATCTTATGCTGAAAAATGGAAAAGATTCTGTGCCTGGAACCAGTCTCAAGGGATGAGCACAGCAGTGCCCAATTTACCTCATATTTTACAAGACTTAACTGAGATGCTTCACAAGGGCCTGTCTTTCTCCTCCATCAAAATTCACGCCTCAGCCATTTCATCTCATTATAACACAGAACCACCCCTCCTCTCTCATCACTGCTCAAGCAGTTCCTCAGAGGGGCTAAAAATTTACGATCACCCAGGAGAGCTCCAACCCCAGCCTGGGACCCTAACTTTTTGTATTGGAGAAACTCACTCTTCCCCTTTCGAGCCAGCTGCTACTGCAGACTTAAAATTCCTTTCTTGGAAAAACAGCTTTTCTTTTAGCAATCACTTCAGCAAGAAGGCTATCTGAATTACAGGCCCTCATGGCAGTGGAGCCTTTCATCATCTTTCATGCGGACAGGGTGTCCATCAGGACCAGTCCATCCTTCATGCCCAAGTCTGTATCCAGTGTGGCCCTTAATCAGTCCATTCATTTGCCAACCTTCTTTCCTAATCCACAGAACAAGGGGGAACGGATACTGCACTCTTTTGGTTTGCACAGACAACTTAGATTCTACTTGGACAGGACTAAACCTCAAAGGAAATCTGAACAACTGCTGTTGGCGTTTGCTGCAGGGGCAGAGGGGAAAGCTATTTCAAAGCAAACCATTTCCAAATGGATAGGCCATTGAATTCATTTCTGCTACAAGCACCGTGGAAAACCTATCCCACAGTGGATCAGACCTCACTCAACCAGGGCTGCATCTACCTCTACAGCCTTTCTCAGAGGCTTCCCTACCAGGGACATCCTAGAAGCTGCTACCTGGAGTTCTGTACATACTTTCACCAAGCATTACCATTTGCCAATTTTCTCTAAATCCAGAGCTGTCTTTGCCACTGCAGTCTTGCAGGGCCTTATAGCTGGTCCTAATGCTATCTAAATTCCTCCTCCCATCCTTAGCTTTCAGAATCTACCCAAATGTGATGACTGCAACAGTGAAACACGAAGACATAGAACAGTTGTGTACACTTACCATAAATGTAGATGTTGGAGTGTATTCACTGTTGCAGTCCTCGTGACCCTCCCTCCAGCCCCCTTGCTTCTTTTGGCTATACCTTTACTCTCCTTTACTATGCTCAAAAGCTTTTTGGTGTATTTGCTTTTTTGTTGGAGGCATAACCTTGTATATTTATAGATTTAAATTGCTTCCCATTAGGGGGCACCTGACATCTGGGGCAAGAAAAAGTGATGTAATGGTGTCGGCTGCATGTTTTATACTCCTGATGACCTGACGTCATGGAAGAAGGGACAGCAACTGACGCAGGACCCAAGACTTTGTTAATCAGGCCGACTGAGGGCTACTGCAAGCAGATAACCGAAATGTGATGACTGCAACAGTGAATACACTCAAACATCTACATTTTTGGTAAGTGTACACAACTGTACTTTTTATCATGGGTTAATTTAGTCCTTTTACATTGTGTTGGGAGATGTCATCTTCCAAGGTATGAGGGGGCTTGAAGCTATAATGGAAGCCAGGTTTGTGCATAGGGGTGATGGTTTCCATAGGAGATGAATATGTCTGACCTAGTATTAAAGATGAAGTGCAAAGGTTTTTAACCTTTTCTTTTTGCTGCAGTTATGTTCTCATGTAAAGTTGACTCTAATTTTAAAGTACATAGTTTGTACTGCAGTGGAGTTAGGTTGAATTCAAACACAAGTTTACTATATGTATCACATGCTGAGCAACTGTCAAGTTGCTACTTGATTCAGTCACATGACCTTGCCTTCTGATTATGCAGTTGTGACGCAGTGTGCTTTGAGTGAAAGCAGTAAAAACCTAAAGTTACTGTAAGTAGGTGTTTTCTCCTATAGTAGATTTCAGCATATAAATCCAGAGCAGTTAGTCATTTAGTCAGACACCTCGATAAACACCAGTAAGTGTGAGATTCATTTTGTATAAAATTCCTTGTGAAGTATATGATGCTGATTGTACACTAATGCAGATGTAGTAGTTGTCTGCCATGAGATAATCACTTTTAAAAGAAAAGTTAGGGGTATGTGAATCATCTCCGTGATACCACTACAGTAAAGGATGTTTTTGTTAAATATTCAGTGGCATAATGCTAGAATAAATATGTTGGGAATATTCTCATCTATGAAAAGGAAGATGCAGTGAATATGAGAGGGGATGATGAAGGTACCTTGACATGATGAAAAGAAAATGAAGATATGATTATGACAGTGATGAAGAGGTGATGACTTTGCAGATGGAGATGCAAAGAATATGATGTGATGAATGCAGTGAAGGTGGTTAGGATGAAGATGTGATGATGCCAGTGACACAGTGGTGGTGAAGGAAGGTTGACGATGTTGAAGATGCAGAGATGGTAAAGAAAATGACAGATATTTGAAGATGCAGTGACATTGCAAGTGAAAATACAGTGAGTATAATGAAGAGGTACATATTGACGAGATACGGTGAAGGTAACACAGTGAAGGTAGAGTGAAAAATGGCAAAAGATACGAAGGTGCAGTTGTGGTAAAAATGATACAGTGAAATGAATTGGGTATTTTATCATTTTCATATGCTTTTTACACTGCATCATTTCCATCACGTCAGTGAAGATGAATATACGATAGTGATGAATATGATGTAATGATGAGGCAGTAAAAATGATACAGTAGTGGTAACAGTAGAAATGTAATGAAGATAATGCAGTGATGTGCCAGTGAAAAATGATGTACATCACTGTGACGACTCTTCTGGCCCAGTAATAATGGAGCCTCAATCCTCACCACTGGCACCTGTGGGGAACATTCACTGGGAGGATAACAGGTACACACACGGTATTTCCAGATACAGCTCTCTGCATCAAGTGCAGGTTCCCTTAAGAGACCACAGTCAGTCCTGGGCTGGTTTCTCCCCCTTTCTCCAGATCCCCAGTAAGACTCCACTGGCACAGCTATAGAGTTGACTCCTTAGTCAGGGTTCCAAGCAAGTCCTTCCACCCTGTCTCTGTCCAACTAGTGCTTCATGCCCTTGCCCAAGTAGCTGACACACTCTTGGAGATTTGTTTTATATGTATACACACATGGGAAAGGCTGGCACAGCTTTATTAGCTATGTCCCCTTCTGCCAAAACTATAAGGTTGTTACCACTGCCACCAGAACCCCTTGGCAGTTACTTTTAAGGCCCTTAACAAAGGGTGTCCAATTTTAGTGTGTAATATTAATACTAATACATATGGTAGTTTGACCTAGGGCAAGGCTGTTAGGAGTGGCCCACACAGTGATTACCAAATAAATATAAAAGTACTCTAAGAACTTAAATATCTCTACAAAGATCAGCCACAATGAAAGGTTTAAATATATTTACTAATAAATAATAAAAGAACAAGGTAATACTTGGTACATATTCACAGTGACATCAGAATTCTAATCACAGGAAATATTTAAAATAACATTGCAGGACAGGCTCAAAGAAAAACACTATCTAAACTAAGCTTCCCTATATGCCTGACTGTGCCTGAGAGTTACGATACCCTAATAACTTACTTAATAGAGCAAGGCAGATGATGTGGTAAATGGTTCTCATCAGTTCTAAGACCGAATACAGAATGCGCAGTCTCCCTGAGACTTCTCAGAATATCTGAAATATTACTGCTGGGATAGCTTTGAAGGCTGACATTTCTGTTCCTCTGACTTCAAGTTCCCATGCAAAACCCACATTGCTGGAAGCTGGCAAAACTTGGCACCTACCTATAAAAATACACACACATGGACTCCAGATCTTTGGCAAGTGCTGCAAGTCATAAAACAGTTGCATTCCTCCACACTTCAAGACCAGTAATTAAGTCACCCTAAAGACGATACAGAAATTTCCCAGTACAGACTGTCTCTCTGGCTGCCTTGAAACCTGTGAGATATCATATTTATGGCCTAGTCTATAAAGTGATTTAATTTCAGATATTTTTCTAAAGTTTTCTGGACGGAGGTTAACCCTCCAGTTTCCTCTGTTAAAACATGTACATTCAAGCAGTTACAATAATGCATGTGCTTTTCTTTCCTCTTCAGAATCCGCGGTGGTGCAGCAGTAGTGTTGTTGCCTCGCAAGAGGTTCTCCCGTTCGATTCTCGGCTGGAGTGCGGGGAGTGCCTTCTATGTGTAGTCTGCATGTCCTCCCCGCAGTCGAGTGGAGTTCCGAAAGACATGCGTGAATGGGCGTGTCTTTGTTGAAGGTTTGGCGTCAAGCTGGCAACTCGGCACCGTAAAAATCTCCTGCCAATCATTAGTGGACCGGAGTTCCGCTGTATGTACCCTAACCGAAAAGCTAAAGACAAACAATTTTTATTCAGTAAGGCACACTGAATACATTTAAACGCAAGCACTTTACAAATACCTTTTCAGCACAAATGTCTGTACAAATCAGTTTGTATATATGACATACAGTTCTAATACATTTGTAACACCAGTATCTTGTGTAATTCAGTTTGATATTCACAAATGACATATAATTTATATAATTCCAGCTAAAAGTGCTGGCAGTACCTCCTTTTGTCAGTCACCACCATCTTCATTTTTCAAGTCTTGTCGCCTTAACTCCTTAAGCATTGTAATTGCATTTTCATTGTCATCTTCACTTTCACTGTTATCTTCCTTGTTGTAATCACATTGATTGCATCTGCATTAACATCAGCTTCATTGTTCCTCCATATTAATTTTTGGCAACATTTTCATTCGCATCATCGCATCTTCATCTGCCTCATTTGTCTTAGTAAACATTATCGCTTCACCATAGTCAATACACCTTCATCTGGAGTGTCATTGAATCCGTCATTGTCACCCCTTATTCATCACTGTCTCTTCGTTGTCAACATCATTGCCTTCATTTTCATCTTTGTCAGCATTGCCATTATTGATTCATCCTTATCTTCATTCCATCTTTTTAATTGGAGTTAAAATTTATTCGCCTTTCTTCAATCTTTTTATGACCCCAATTACCTGGCTATTCCATATCCCAAAGTTTTTTCCTCAACTGTTTCCCCCCTGAGACCCACTTTACCCCAAAAACCTTTAAATAATAAATGGGTTTTTACATTTTTAAAACAAACAAAAAACTTAATTTCTAACTAAAAAAATTTACCCATGCATCCTCCAATGGAATCACTATATCACCAGAAGCTCACACAAAGCTATTAGGTGTTACCATTGATAACTCTAAATTTGACACCCATTTCAATCTTACCATCAAAACCGTCAATAAAAAAGCTTGGCTCTCTATAAAGTAAAACACTTTCTCACTCCTCACGCTAAAATTACAATTGCCAGCACACACCTACTATCAACTCTTTTCTATGCCTCCCCCCTCTTTACAAACCTAAACAAAACAACCTTAACAAACTTGCTTCTTGTTACAATCACATAGCTAGATTTGCCACAAATTCCACCTTTAGAACGCACCACTGCACTAACTTGAAGCAACTAGGGTGGTTAGAGTTTTCCAGCCAACTCCATTTCAACCAACTCAAAACGGCTCACCAGATACTGTATCACCCAGAGAAAACACCAGCTCTGAAAAACATCATTCACCCTATATTAACCTGCAATCTTTCTCCTCCAATAAGATCTTAGCTCAAACTACCAAAGCCAATAATTCTGCTGGGGATTCTCTATTCTCAAACTTTGTAGGTAAATGTGGAACTCCTACCACCATGCTCACCTCAGAACCCTCACTCCTACAATTCAAAAAAGCTTAAACCCCATCTCAATACTCTCTGGCAATGTCCCTGTTCCAAACCTGATTAACCACTATCATTTACCCTTCTCTTACCTCACTATCCTAAGCTTTTAACAAGGTGCCTCGCCTTTGTAACTGAACTATGTTTTTTTATATGCTGCTGTTTTTTTTTTCCCAAGATGTGATGTATCTTTATATTGTATTTAGAACTCAACTATCTTCCTTTTTTTGCATTAACAATGTTCATATGTCTGTTATGTACTTGGAGCTTTTCTCCCCGGGCCTCCGCTGAAAATGGACATGTATCCAGTCGGACTCTCCCGGTTAACAAATGTAAAATAAATAAAATAAATAAATAAATAAATTAGTGGACCGGAGTTCCGCTGTGGCGACCCCTAACCGGGAAAAGCCGAAAGACAAACAATTTTTCTTCAGTAAGGCACACTGAATACATTTAAATGCAAGCACTTTACAAATACCTTTTCAGCACAAATGTCTGTACAAATCAGTTTGTATATATGACATACAGTTCTAATACATTTGTAACACCAGTATCTTGTGTAATTCAGTTTGATATTCACAAATGACATATAATTTATATAATTCCAGCTAAAAGTGCTGGCAGTACCTCCTTTTGTCAGTCACCACCATCTTCATTTTTCAAGTCTTGTCGCCTTAACTCCTTAAGCATTGTAATTGCATTTTCATTGTCATCTTCACTTTCACTGTTATCTTCCTTGTTGTAATCACATTGATTGCATCTGCATTAACATCAGCTTCATTGTTCCTCCATATTAATTTTTGGCAACATTTTCATTCGCATCATCGCATCTTCATCTGCCTCATTTGTCTTAGTAAACATTGTCGCTTCACCATAGTCAATACACCTTCATCTGGAGTGTCATTGAATCTGTCATTGTCAACCTTATTCATCACTGTCTCTTCGTTGTCAACATCATTGCCTTCATTTTCATCTTTGTCAGCATTGCCATTATTGATTCATCCTTATCTTCATTCCATCTTATGTTTTGGAATATTTTGTCCAGCTATGACAATTTTCATTCAAGCACTAATGCATTCAGTGTCTAATATGAGCACCCTTTACTATAGTTACCTGTGCTTATTCCCATACCCATGGTTTTCTTCCTACAACTGATTATCCCATGTAGACAACTATATGCCAAGCATTGTTGACTTTAAATGGAGTCTTAACATGTTCTGTTTTTTTATTTGAATATAAATACATTAATTGTCTGAGTGACCACCCTGAATTTGTGCTGAGATCTGAGGCAGTTTACAGAAAATACCTGCTCAGCATAAACTGTCCCTATAGTTGCATCATCAGAAAGTGAGTGTCACTTGACATGGAATCGGGAAGCAAGTGGACAGCTGCTCAGCTTTTAGTGAATACAAACATGATTAACGATACGTGAAAAACATTGATCATTAGAGCACTATTGCAGAAGCCTATGTTGTGTGGGGGCGTCTTGCAAAGAATCAGACCAGCCATTCAGCTTCCAAAGCTTTACGGCACCTTTTAAATGCCCCAGCCATTACACAACTTGAGGAGTGCAAAATAGAATTGATGGCTAGGGTTGCAGTAGTGTTTAGACCTATGTTCTTCGTGTTTCACTGTTGCAGTCATTACATTTGGGTAATCCTGCTGGCAGGTTGCCCTCGGTCGGCCTGAATTCCAAAGTCTTGGGTCCTGCGTCGGCTGCTGTCGCCCCTTCCCTGATCTCAGGTTGTCAGGGGTATAAAAGAAGGTGCCGACGCCATTTTCTTCAGTCTTTCTTGCCGCGTGGTGCCCGAAGCAGAAGCAGTTTGCAAGTGCTGGTCGGCCGACTCCTGAGATTTTCGTGTTTGAATTTCAGATCCGAAGTCTTCAATAAAGCTAAGTACCCCGTTGGGGAAACTTTTTCTTGCTCCAGACCGATGTCAGAAAAAGTAAATAATTGTATTTCTTGTGGAAAGCAATACCTCATAAGGACTTTCATTCTTATGTATTCCTTGCCTAGGCCCTGATCAAAACGTTTCTGGTTGTCTGTTTTGTGCTAGATTTAACTAACGCACCATAAAGCGTCGGCATGATTTTGCTTTAAACTATTTTGGATGCCGGTTTAATTATCCAGAAATGTCGTCGGATAGCCATCCGACTACTGGAGTTCACAAAAAATGCAAAGAAAAGGAGAGAGATAAACAACCGAGGCCCAAAACCAACGACAAAGCTTCTCCTAAGCCAGTCGCCGGTTCTCAGTGAGGTTCTTTCACAGCCCCTGACGCCCGCTACTTTAGAGTCACAGGCCACTACCGACTCCCATGTGGAGTCGGCCATGCCACTGGAAACTCAAAGTATTGGAGCCTCGGATACTATTCCCTCAGATGGGTCCGGAGCCGTTGAGCAGGCACCGGCTTCTGAGGGTGTATTCAGACCTAAACATCTTTACATTAAACCGACTTCAGCTTCAAAGGCAAAGACTAAAGCACTTTCTAAAGCAAAGAAACAAACTCAAGAGCCACGTGGACAGGCCTCTATGCCCAAAAAACAGATGCCCAAAATGGCCGAAGACTTGATTACCTTGATCAGGGGTTCCCATCCCCCTCCTGATAAGAGGCCTAGGCAAGAGACTGACTATGAATCTTCAGATCAGGTTTCTATTTCTTCTGATTCCTCTTCTGAGCAGGAATATTCTCTTCCCCCCTATGAGGATTCTGATGCTGAAGAATCTATACCTTCAGCTTCTCCTCCAGAGGACTATTCTTTTGGGGAGACCTTGCATACCATGAGGGAGCATTTCCACAGGGAGAGCCAAGATTTTTCAGAATCTAAAAAGAGGCTCAAGAGATTTCCTTTTACTACCTCAACACAGGCCTCTAGCAATTCCACCTGTGTTAGACATTGTAGATGATGTGTTTTTGGAGTCTAGTCTTACCCCTGACTCCTTACTTCCAGCTCCTGTTAAGCCTGATAGATATTACAGGGTTCCTGGCTCTCATAAATTCCTTTCTAAAAACCCTGCTGCAGACCCAGAGACCATTTCACAGGGTCCCAAAGGAGTTGAGGCTTCCGCTGCAAAAAAACCCTACCCCCTCTGACAGAGATTCTAGGGCACTGGATAGATGGGGAAAAAAGGTTTACACATCTGCTACCTTGGCTATAAGGGCTTTAAACTGTCAGTTTCATATGCTCAAATATCAGCAACATGTCATGGCATTGCTTAAAAAGAAAATGTTAAACTCTGATTGTGCAGAAAACAAGGAAATGCAGGATTTATTGCATGCAGCTGAACAAGTTGGAAAACATACTTTGCAATGTGGTTTTGATTCTTTGGAGGCCTCCTGCAGGGCCGCAGTTACGGGTTCTGTAATTAGGAGGCATGCTTGGTTATAGGAACAAAATCTGCCTGATCATGTGAAAGTTAAATTATTAGATGCACCTTTACAGCATGATACTTTGTTTGGTGTTGAGGCAGAAGAGGTGTTAAAGAAAATGGAGGACAAAGCTAAATCTATGCAAACTGTCAGTTTTTTTACAAGTACAGCCACCTAGGCTTAGTAGACACTGGCCAACAAAGAATTGGTCCTTTCCTGTGTCAGACAGATCTCAAAGGGGCATATCCAGATGCCCTAGAGGCAGATCCCAGGCACAAGGTTCATACAGGTCAAAGCAATGGGGTGCTTCTACCTCCAAAGTTGGAGAAGACAAATCACAACCTTACAGGAAACGGTCCCAATGACTTCCCCCTGCCTGCACCAAGCACTTGTCTCCTGGCAGCACCGTTAGGAGGAAAATTAGCACTTTTTTCTCAAAATTGGCACAGTATAACCCAGGGCAAGTGAGTTCTAAACATAGTGTCACAAGGCTACAAGTTCCATTTCCATACCCTGCCAAAGGCAAACGGCTGGCCAGATTTGCTAAAAAATCAATGGGCAGAGGCACAAAAACAAGTCTCATCCCTCATGGACATGGGGGCCATTCAACAAGTACCAGAGCAAGAGCAGGGACAAGGATTTTACTCAAGACTCTTCCTGGTACCCAGAAAGGACAAGGCTTGGATTTTACTCGAGACTCTTCCTGGTACCCAGAAAGGACAAGGCCTGGAGACCAATACTGGACCTATCTATTCTGAACCCATTCCTGGATATACCAAAATTCAAAATGTTAACTTTGCAGCAGCTTCTGCCAGTGCTGGGCAAGAATGCTTGGCTTGTGACTTTAGACCTAAAAGAGGCATACCTGCATGTCCCAATCAGACAATCATGCAGAAGATACCTCAGATTCAAGGCTGGCTCATTGCATTACCAATTCTGTGCACTGCCCTTTGGCTTATCTACTGCGCCCAGGGTCTTTACAAAGTGCCTGGCACCAGTAATTGCATTCTACAGACAGAGGAATACAAATATATCCTTACTTGGACGACTGCCTAATTCAAGCAGCGAACAAGGACATTCTTTTACAGCATCTGGCATTTGTGAAAAGACTTCTAACATGCCTAGGGTACACAGTCAACGAAAAGAAATCAAAACTAGTACTCTCTCAAGAGATAATAATCCTGGGTGTAAGCTTAAATACAACTGCCCAGATGGCTTATCTCATGCCAGACAAAGGCAACTGACTACTTATTTCAAGATGTTGGCAACAAAGGCCCAGTTATCTGCAAGAAAAATTCTGCAGGCTTTGGGCTTCATGGCATCATGCATCCTACTAATTCCATATGCAAGGCTGCATATGAGGAAACTTCAGTGGTACCTAAAAAGTGTTTGGACTCAACATTGCCACAGCCTGGAGACAATGATTACTCTCATTCCCTGCCTGCAACAGGAGTTTTAATGGTGGGCGAAGGCTTGTCACCACAACAAGGGACAGCCGTTCACATTACCCCCAGTCAGGCAGACACTAACAACGGATGCATCAGATTATGCCTGGGGGGCCCACATGGCAGGAAGATGCATCCAGGACACATGGTCCTCAAACCAAATGCACCTCCATATCAATCAAAAAGAGATGATAGTTGTTCAAAATGCCTTGACAGCCTTCAAGGACCTTCTTCATCCGGGACAACTACTGATAAAGGCAGACAACACCACGGTCATGTGGTATATAAACAAGCAGGGGGGGCATACATTCTTTACCCCCTTTACAGACTAGGTACGACTTTGTGGGACACAGCATTGACTTACCAAGTACATCTGCAGGCACAATTCCTACCAGGAAAGGAAAATACTCTGGCAGATGAACTAAGCAGAAACCTCAAGGATCCCTACGAGTGGCAGTTGGATCCACAAGTCTTCAGCATGATAACAAGGAAATTGGGATGCATGGACATAGATCTATTTGCCTCCCCTCACAACTACCAATTAAAAAGATTCTGCACAAGGACTTATCACAGACAAGTATGGAAAATGAACGCCCTATCCTTCAGCTGGAAAAACCTATCGGTGTATGCCTTTCCTCCACTGCCACTCCTCCCCAAGGTACTCCTAAAGGTCAGACAGGACAAGTCAAAGATGATACTGATTGCCCCAGACTGGCCCCGCCATTACTGGTATCCAATCCTAAGGAATTTGTCTCAATGCCCAGCTTGGACCTTACCTCAAATACCCCATCTACTGTCCCAGCAAAACAATCAAATCCTGCACAGCCATCTCAGGACTTTAAACCTGACAGCATGGCGGATATTGTAATCCTACAAGACACACCTCTCAGTAAAGCTGTGATGGATATCATTTTGGAAGCCAGAAGGCCTAGTACTAGAAAAATCTTATGCTGGAAAATGGAAACGATTCCGTGCTTGGAACCAGGCACAAGGAACTGATACAGCTGCACCAAATATTCCTCAGATTTTGCAATACTTAACTGAGATGCTGGATAAAGGCCTATCTTTTTCATCAATTAAAATTCATGCCTCTGCCATTTCGGCTCATTACAATACAGAGCCACCAATCTTTTCTCATCCTTTATTAAAGCAGTACCTCAGAGGAGCCAAAAATTTAAGGCCTCAAGATCATCACCAGTACCTGCATGGGACCTCATTTATGTCTTGGAAAAACTAACCCTGCCTCCTTTTGAGCCAGCTGATACTGCTGATGTAAAGTTTTTATCTTAGAAAACAGCTCTGCTCCTAGCAATAACTTCTGCAAGATGAGTTTGAGCTACAGGCACTCATGGCTGTGGAACCTTTTATCATGTTTTATCCAGACAGGGTTTCTCTGAGGACAAACCCGACATTTATGCCTAAAGTGGTGTCCAGTGTGGCTCTTAACCAAACTATTCATCTTCCAATGTTTTATCCAAATCCACAGAACAAGGGTGAGAGAATTTTGCATTCCTTGGAAATACACAGCTTAGATTCTACTTGGACAGAACCAAAGCTTTCAGGAAGACAGAGCAATTACTAGTGGCATATGCTGCAGGATCACAAGGAAAGGCAATCTCAAAGCAAACTATTTCAAAGTGGATAGGCCATTGCATTCGTTTCTGCGATTTTCAACATGGCAAGCCAGTGCCTAAGGGCATTAGGCCACATTCAACCAGAGCTGCAGCCACTTCAGCAGCCTTTCTCAGGGGAGTACCAACCAAAGACATTTTAGAGGCTGCTACTTTGAGTTCAGTGCATACCTTTACAAAGTATTATCATCTGCCATTCTACTCTAAATCCAGGGCAGGCTTTGCTACTGCAGTTCTGCAGGGCCTTTTAGCCGCTCCTAATGCTGTTTTGCTCCAACCTCCCAACCATAGCTTTGGGACTCTACCCAAATGTAATGACTGCAACAGTGAAACACTAAGAACATAGTACAGTTGTGTACACTTACCATAAATGTAGATGTTCGAGTGTATTCACTGTTGCAGTCCAGGTTACCCACCCGCCATCCCCTTTTTTTTCTGCTGGAAGTTGTCTTTCCTTCTCTGATTTGTACAACCTATGTGGTGTATTTGCTTGCAGATGAAGATAAAGTTTATATTGGTGCATTTATTTTTATACATATAAATTTTGGCTACCCTTTTAAGGGGCACCTGACATCTAGGGCAAGAAAAACTGAAGAAAATGGCATCTGCTCCTTCTTTTAATACCCCCTGATGACCTGACGTCAGGGAAGGGGCGACAGCAGCCAACGCAGGACCCAAGACTTTTGAATTCAGGCTGACTGAGGGCAACCTGCCAGCAGGATTACCCAAATGTAATGACTGCAACAGTGAATACACTCTAACATCTACATTTATGGTAAGTGTACACAACTGTACTTTCTGGCAGTCTGAGTGCATTCCTCTGCTTGCTTCAATTGATTGGTTGGCTAGAAATTTACCAAGGCTAGGCAGATAAGTACCCTATTTGGGATTACCTTGCATTTCATAATTTGAGGAGAATTTATGCTGCAGACTTGAATTGATTTACTTATGGTGGTCACGAAGTTTTAGATCACTCTTATAATTTTCTTTATGGATCTCTGATGAAAAATGCTTTGTAATTTATTTATTTATTTGAGAGGCTTACTTGTCTGTCAAGTGTTTGCTATAGGCTAGGACTAGTGGATTACCTCAGAACATAACAGTACTGCCATGGTATTTCAGAGGCTGTTCTATGCTTCTTAAGCCACTTATCAGATTATTTCTGTAAACAGATGGTTATAGGTCCCTTTGTGGATTACCTAGTGAAGAAAAGTGATGTTTTTTTTCTGTCAAAATATGTTATGGACAGGGACTAGTGCATTAGATGGTTGTTACTAAAGAAGTTTGTAAACTTCATTTTTTTTCTGTCAGGAGTTGGATTCTGCCTGGCTCTGCTGTTCCACTTGTCAGCCTCATTTTGCAGATGGCAGGCAGCCCTGGTTCCCTGTGAGGATTCCCTTCTAAATGATCGCTCTTTGCAGAAATAAATGTTAGCTGTCTGTCAGAACTGGTTGTCAGGGGCTGGGACCAGTGTGTCTCTGCTGTTGAAGTTTTACTTCAAAGATTATCTTTTCAGTCGGGGTGAGACAGACTCTTCAAATCTCCATTATCCACTTGTCAGGCTTGTGTGGCCAGGACATGAGCCCTAGAGTCCCAGCAACTTTATGTTCCCTCCTTGAGAAGCAAAAAGAAAAGTTATCTTGAGAAGGCTTTGGTCTCAACTCCAATGTCCCCTTTGCCTCGGCTAGTGACAACTGACTTTGTTGTAGCCATCTGTTCCTCAAACTGCATCACTTCTCTTTGTCTGGTGTCACTTTTCAAGTAGCCACTAAGGGTCAGCTGGCAGGCATATTCTCCCTGCTGCTGTTCAGTTGCCCTTTTCAGCTAGGAGAGAACCACTCTGTCTTGCTGGCATTTAGTAAGGGACTGGGAGATGCATCTTCCCTAAGCTGTTCTGAGGAACTCCATCCCTGGGGAAGGGACTCTGCGTCATGCCACTCTTTCTGAATTAAAGCACATGAATGTCAAAGAAATGATGGTCTAAAATTTTTTCATATCTGAGCTTTCTATCAATTGCAGGCCCTCTACTAGTTTTTGCAGACAGTTTCACAGTGATTTGGCACGAAAACAGGGTAACCAGGTTTAACCTCCTTTGTAGACTTGCTGTGGTAGCTTGGGATTTAGTAACTCAGTACAACTTTTCTCTCTAGGCTACTTGCCTTTTGTTGGAGCAAAATGTTGCAGGCATAGCGGAGCAGGACCAGGATAGATCCTTTTGAATGAAAATTGAACCTAGGATCTTCAGCACATATCTGTCATGGCTTTAGCCTCCCTGTTCTGAAGCAAGAAGGTTCTGAAGTTTAGGCATCAAGACAGTGATTTTCATTTTGCTTTTTTTTTTCTGAGCTGTACAGTGGCTAGGCTGAATGGAAGGTACCCTAAAGCTTTGAATGTTGACCGGCTGGTCCAGTCCTTAACAGCATGTCCCTATATAGCTTAAGCTAGCTACTGCAGCAATGATCTGTTTTATCTGCTGTTATGGCACGTTTACTTTACACAATTATACTTTCCACTGACGTAACTAAAGCAAAAAAACATGCATTTTAGATTCATAAAGGCCCCCCCCCCCACTTTACATGAAGTGAACATAATTATAACAAAAAAGGGCAAAAATACCTTGCATACTAATTAACAGTAGTTCATAGGTTCATAGGTTCATACTAGGCTATCTGACCTAGGACATTTATAAGCCTAGCCAGAGTGTGTGTGGCTTTCGCCACCCCTTGGGATGAGATTGAGGTAAACCGAGCTGCTGACTGACATCAGCTTTGCTACAGTGTAGATCAAGGTCTTTAGAAATATCTCAAGAACTGAGGATTGGCACTACATTATAGGTTCATAGGAAGGTACTAGGCTATCGGCCCAAGGGCCTAAGTAAGCCTAGCCAATAAGGTTCCCTGGCTTACGTCACCCAAGAAAGTTATTTTACTGTGCCCCTGTCAAACAGAGCCACAGAAGTGATCCTGTGTGTGTGTTTCCTATTTCCCATCCACTCATCAAGATTTTTCTTGACGAGTGCTAATGAGGAACTTTGCGTGACATAGATGGGTAGCTTGTTCCAGAGTATAGGAAGTCTCTGGGACAGGAATCTATCCCTCCAGCAAGTCCTGTCTATTGTGGTGACAAGGGTTAGGTCCCTAGAGCGTGTAGCTCTGAGAGATTGGGGTTTCTTTAGGTGTAGCATGTCCAACAGCTCTGGGGTTGACATAGCTTTATATGTTAGGCAGAGATCACCTCGGAGTAGGCAATAAGCTACAGAGTAAAGCTGGAGTTTTTTGAGACTGTCAGTGTAGGGCATCTGTTTGAGGCCAGTAATCCTCTTTGTGAGATGCTTCTGTGGCCTTTCTGGCTGCTGCAGATGTCTTGAAGTACATTCCAAAAGGGGCGTTGTACTCTATAATGGGTCTAATGAGTGTCGAGTATAGGGGAAAAATGACCTCTTTTGTTTTTTTTTTTTTTCCTGGATGAGAACCCTTTTGTAATGAGATGTGCCACGTAGAAGGACTTCCTGACTACTGTGGGGATGTACTATCAAAGGAGAGACTACTGCCCACCTGGGTCCCAAGGTCTCATATCACACACTCTGTGTTAAGTAGACTGCTGCCTATGTGGTAGTTCATGGGTACAGAGTTTTTACAAAAGGGGATGACAGTGCACTTTTTGGCATTGAGCTTGAGGCCATGGCTCTGACACCAGGCATCTGTCTCAGTGAGGCCCTTCTGTAGGATGTCCACATCATTTGGGGACTCTACTATGGCTCTTAGTTTGCAGTCATCTGCAAACTTCGTTAGCCAGCGGCCTTTTGTGTTAGCCTTTACTTCAGAGAAGTAGATACCAAACAGGAGATGTCCCAGTACTGAACCCTGTGGTACTCCACTTGTCACTGGTTTAAAGTCAGATTTGAAATCTGCAACTTTTACAGTGTGGGTTCTGTCAGTGAGCCAGTTGGCAGCCCATCTTGTGACATAGGTTCATAGGTTCATACTAGGCTATCTGCCCGAGGGCATTTACAAGCCTAGCCCATCGTTTTGTGGCTTACGCCACCCCTTTAGTATGGGGAACTATACCCATTATTTTGCTGTGCCTCTGTCGAGCAGTGACACTGAGGTAATCCCTGGGGTATATCTGCGATCTCCCATCCATTGGTCAAGATTTCTCTTGAACAAGGCCAGCGAGGTGCTCTGCCTCACATGTACCGGGATTTTGTTCCACAGCATAGGGAGTCTTTGGGTGATGTATACCTAGTTTAGTGAGTTTAGCTATAATTCCAGAATGGGAGATGGTGTCGAAAGCCTTGGCGAGGTCAAGATAGTCTGTGTGAGCCACCTTACCCTCGTCTACGGCTTTGGTGACTGCCTCAAAGAAGTTGATCAGGCTCAGGAGGCATGATCTGCCTTTCACAAACCCGACCTGGGTGGAGTCCAGAGTTTGGAAGTTACCAGTGTCTTTGTTTGAGTTCTATGATGATACGTTCCATGGCCTTGTAGACCAGGGTGTCACTTTATGATTTCTCACTTTAATTATTAACTAAATAATTCTCAGATTTTCCCAGATTTTAACCTCTGTAGTTATAAGGGATAATTGGGTATTTTAAAAAAGATGTATGGATACTGGCATAGCTAAAGGAAGAGGCAAGGAAGACGCTGATAGTGACAAAACTTAGAATATGTAGGATGATGAGAAGATGGTGAGTTTGCTATTCAAAAGGAAAAGGTGATCATTTAGGCCAAGGTAGCCCTTGAAAGTTAGGTTGCCATGTTGGTGAGGATGTGCACAGTTTTTGTTAGATGCTTTAGAAAGTTTAGAAGGAATTGACAGGATGTTATAATGCTGATACTGTGTATCTGACAGAAATAGTTGTATTTTTCTGGGTGCATATGGATGTGAAAATGGTTAAAGTGGAAGTAGAGAAGGAACTCTGGTAAACTGTATGTTTGAGGAGGTAATACGCAAGGCCCAGATTTGGGCCTGGAGCAGTGCTGCTGGAAGAACAGTGATATTTGCTCACTTGTACACAGGTGAATCTAAGGGAGGAAGAGCAAGGCAATTACAGGCCTATTCTTCCATTCCAGGCTCATTCATGGAAACTGTGCATGCTGCTGGACTTTTGAATGCAATTTTTTGATGTCCGTCATCGTTGCTCCATACAGCTTTGATTCTAATATGGCTGTATTGATGGTGGTTATCATTACTTCACACAACATTGACTTTACTAGTGCAGACTGATCCAGTAGTATGATTAGATCTCCATTGAGGTGGATAGGAGGATTCCTGTGTAAGTGGTGTATCTTGACAACTTTATGGTCTTTTACAGAGCAAGTCATGGGAGTATGGTTTAGAACTAAAGTGTGGTGGAGGCATAATAAGGTAGGGTACAAGATTGGGAGAACTGTAAGAAAAGCTGTAAAGTGAGAGTTCATTGCTGTTATCCGGTCCATTTTTACATATTTGTCTGCTGCTGTTGTCATACCTGGAGGATAAGAGCTTTCATATTCCAAACATGCCAAGGTTGTTTCCTAAAGTTGAGCCTTTGTATTTTATGCAGATTTGTTCGGCAGGTGGTAGTTGAGATCTGATGTAGAAAAAAAGCACAAGAGTTGTTCCTTTCTGGATAAGAGTCCAAGGAGAGTACAGTGGTAGTAATTGTCACTTGATTAATGCATCATTAAGGGGCGGTGCTGAAATCCAACAGGGTGCTTGCACAGCATTTTTCATTGATTGACTTAGTCTTCCTGTAGTTGTTGTTTAGGGCATTGAGTGGTAATTTGGAGTTCTGGTCCTTAAAAATGAAGGGAAGATCATTAAATTTGCAAACATTGTGCATTGCAGAGTAAAAAATGTTAGAGATTGTAGTTACTGCATTATGAAAAGATGTTTAGCTTGCCATGTATACTGTGCAAGAGAGGAGAAAAGATGCATTTTGACTACACAGCATTTTCACAAATGACTTGAGGAGTAATGGAGGTAGCTGAGTGGGGCACAGCTTAGGACAAATCTTAGGAAAACAAAATATTAGGAAACAGCATTTCATTGAAAGGGTTGGTACTCTAGGGATGTATTGCCAGAAGCAGAATTGCAGCGCAAGTCAGTAGAAGGGTGCAAAGTTGCCTTAATCAAAAATTGTATGGGAGGAGAAAGGACTGTTGCATAAAGGTCATTTGGCAGTCTCCTGGACTGCTACAAAAGAGGCTGTTGTGTTAATTTGTAATGTTCATATTGGTGAATTTTGTTAAACTGGTATTTTCTGTGAGAAGGCATTGAGTGTGCAGTTTAGTTTGGGAGCACTTAAGCAGGTGACAGTGTTGTTCATAGGTTCATACTAGGCTATCTGCCCTAGGGCATTTATAAGCCTAGCCAGAGTGTTTTTGGCTTTCACCACCCATTTTAAATTAATTTTGCTATGCCCTTTTTCGAGGTTAGTATACTGTGCCTCTGTCTAACAGTGATACCCGGGGTAAACCTACAATCTCCCATCCACTCATCAAGATTCCTCTTGAAGAGAGTCAATGAGGGACTCTGCCTAACCTGGACTGGGATTTTATTCCAGAGTGAAGGGAGCCTCTGGGTTATGAATCTGTCCCTCCAGCATGTCCTATTTATTTCAGTGCTGAGGTTCAAGAGTCTCGAGCGCGTAGCTCGATGGGATTTGGATTTTCTGAGGTGCAGCATGTCCATTGATTCCGGGTTGGACATGGCTTTATACGTCGGGCACAGATCGCCTCTGAGCAGGCGGTATGCAACTGAGTAGAGCTGGAGTGTCTTTAACCGGGCAGCATATGGCACCTGTTTGAGCCCTTTGATCCTCTTGGTGAGGTACTATTGGGGTCTTTCCAGTTGCTGCAGGTGTCTGGTAAGGTGCATCCCAAAAGGGGCATTGTACTCAATTATGGGCCTGATGAGGGATGAGTAAAGAGGCACGATGACCTCCCCTGATCTAGATGTAAATCCCTTCATGATTAGGTGGGCTATATAAAATGTTTTTCTAACCACTTTGGTCACGTGGTTGTCAAATGAGAGATTGCTATCAACTTGGGTCCCCAGGCCCCTAATTACATCTTCTGTACTTAATGGATCACCACCTATGTGGTAATTTGTGGGCACTTTGTTTTTGCCAAAGGGGATGACTATACAATTTTTGGCGTTTAGCTTGAGGTCATGGCTCTGGCACCAGTTGTCTGTTTCTATGAGGCCCATTTGGAGGATGCTTGTGTCGGCTGGAGAGTCGATTATAGCGCCCAGTTTGCAGTCATCTGCGAACTTGGTCAGCCACAGTCCTTTCGTGTTGGCCTGTACCTTCGAGAAATATATACCGAACAAGAGAGGTCCCAGGACAGAGTCTTGTGGGACGCCACTTGTAACTGGTTTGGAGTCTGACATGGCTCCAGCAATTCTAACCATGTGGGTTCTGTCCTTGATCCAGTTTGCAACCCATCTAGTGACATAAGGGTTTATATTTAAGCTGGTGAGCTTATCTATAATGCCCGAGTGGGGTATTGTATCGAAGGCTTTTGCGAGGTCCAGGTAGGCTGTGTAGACCACCTTCCCCTCGTCAATGGCCTTGGTGACTGTTTCAAAGAAATCGACCAGGTTTAAAAGGCAGGATCTGCCCTTAACAAAGCCGAACTGTGTAGGATCCAGTGTCTGTAGGTCCCCAATATCTTTATTTATGAGGTCCATGATGATCCTTTCCATAGCTTTGCAGACCAAGCTAGTCAGGCTTATGCGGCGATAGTTTCCAGGATCCGTTGAGGCACCACCTTTGTGGAGAGGGACCACTGTTGCTGTACGCCACTCTTTGGGTACATATCCTGTAGTAAGGCTGAGATTGAACAATAGTTTTATGTTTGGGTTTAGCTCTTCTTGGAGTTCATGTAGGATGCAGCCCAGGACACCGTCTGGTCCCATTGATGCTGTGTTTTTTGCTTTGGAGAGGGCGGCTCTTACCTGAGCATCTGAGCACTCTGCTGGGATAGATATTTGCCCTTTTGGTGGGGGGTGGGGGGGGGAGTTTGCGCTGGACCTGTCAGCTAAGATGTTGGCAATGTCTGTGGGTTCGATGTATTTTTTGTCATTTTGGAGTAATTCTGAGCATATCTGGGAATTCCCACCCAGGTTCCTAACATAACTGAAGAAAGCCTTGTGATTATCCTTTGTGTCCTGTGCAATTTTTCTCTCGAAGCTGGCCTTAGACGATTTTATGAGTGCCCGTAGTTTTTTGCTAATACTGATCAGAGATGCCTTCCCTTTTTGGGATTTTGCTCTATCATGTAGTAGCTTCCTCTTTCTATTGTATAGTTTGTTTATGGCTGGGGTCCACCAGACAGGACGTCTGCCTTTGGAGGATTGGGTCTTGTTTTTATTTGGGATTGCATGATCCATGCATTCCTGAAGGTGTTCATAGAATGCGGTTATAAAGGATTCTGCGGTCTGGGCCGTATTTTCCACAGGCTTTGGGGTTTTGAAGGATTCCATATCAGTTTTGAGGAGTGTGAAATTTGCTTTAGAGACGTTTTTCACTGTGGTTTTCTGGGCAGGGGGTGGGGTCGGGATGTGAATATCCAGTGAGATTAGTTTATGGTCTGATCTTACCAGTGAAGGATACACTTCTGGTCTGGAGCATAAAGTCCCCATGTTGGTGATGATCAGGTCCAGTATGTTTTCCTCTCTTGTGAGAGTGGTAACAAGTTGTTCCATAGCATTTGAGTTTATAAATTCTAGGAACCTTTGGGCTAGGGTGTTGGAGCTAGAGTAATGCTCCCAGTCTGTTTGGGTAGTTGAAGTCGCCCAATATAATGGTGTTTGGAGAGACCTTCATATTTTCCAGTGTTCTCAGGAAGGCCGAGTTGGGGTTCCTGGGTTTGGGAGGGTGGTCTGTAGCAGGCTATAAACTGGAAGGCAGTTTTACCCACTGTTAGTTGCACATGGATAGTCTCTGATGCTTCATGCTGTGCCACCAACCTGGAGGTGTGGGTATCTTTGACGAATATTGATACTCCCCTCCTTTTGTGGTTCGGTCCAAGTTTTGGGGCCTAAAAGCATGGTATGAGGTATAACCTGGTAGTGCTGGGGTGCTCTTGGGAGCCTTGAACCAGGTTTCTGTTACTGCACAGATATCGATGTTCTCCATGCTAAGGAGAGTTTTGAGTGCGTGCATCTTGAGGTTTAGACTTCTGGTGTTGAGTAGCATTACTCTTAGTTTCTTATCCCTTGTGATACCTATGGTGGTGGGTTTGTCTTTTGAGCCTTGCCTAAAAAAGGCACTATGGGGGAAGCAAGAACCTTTGCCAATATCCAAAAGCCCAGGGGTGACAGGTGCAAGCCGTCCCTAGCGAAGCATCGTGGCTTGTCGAGCATGTCATCCCAGGCTGACAGGCATTGGATCCCCTTTGAATGACACCAATACTTAAGCCAATTGTTGAAATTGATCATCTTGTCTTTATATTGTGGCATCATTCTTGGTGAGGGTAAGATGCTACTCAAGGTCAGGGTCATACCGGCCTGGGCTACATGCTCAGAGGGCTCCTCTGTCTCCTTTCATGTAGTCCAGGGAGGTACATCTCAGGTCATTCACACCAGCATGGACAATGACCGAGTCATATTTGTACTTGCCTTGGAGTGACCTGAATGCTTGTGTTATGTGGCAGATCCTAGCGCCTGACAGGCAGCTCACCGTGACCTTCTCCTTGTTCAGCCTGGTGAGCAGGACGTCAGTGTGCCTGACGATAGTCGCCTATTACAAGTGTATCAGGTGTGTTGGTTACCCTTAAGGGCTGTGACTGTTCAGCACACTGGCTTTGTGAGCTATGTGTTGCACGTGTTTTGTTTTGGGGTAGCTGTTGCTTGGGTGTCTGCTTTGGAGGTTTGTGCTGCTTAGGCAGATTTTTATTTAGAGCCTCCGAGTATGTTTTTGTGTGTTTGTGTTTGGTTTGCTGTCGTAATAGGTCTATGTGAGACTGGAATTGTAGTGAGTGTGGTTTCCTTCTCCTCCTGACTGGTTACGCCAGTACTGAGTTGAGAGAGCTTAGCCTCCAGTTTGTCTATATGGTTGCATCTCTCACATGTGTTGGAATTTGTTGGGAGGAGGAGAGGGTTGTCTGTGTACATGAGGCAGTTGTAACATTGCCTCTAGATTCCCAGATTCACCAGCTGGACCGGAGAGGAGATTGACAACTGACCTTTGGACATGCTAGAATAGTATTGGGAATTCCTTTATAATTGAAAAAAAGGGCCAGTGGGGAACAAGGTACTGGGGGGGGGGGGGAGTTTGTGAGGGTGTAGTGCTTTTAATTTTTTAGTGCTGACTTGTATAATTGCTTTAGTGAGCAAGTGCCAGGTAACTTAAATGCAGTGTGTTACAGGTAACAAATGCAAAAACGGCAAACAGTAACTTTCTTTCAAGTGAAACAAGGAAATAAGTACAGTAAGCAATGCAGATATCGCTAGGGATCCACAGAAGTGCTGAAAAGCCACGTTTTAGGTGGAATTAGCGTTTCAGGGAAATAAGCAAACAAACAGCAAGCATACAAACAAAGCTAGATTCAGCAGACCTGGATCTAGTCTATGCTACAGCAAACAAGGTGTACCAATTTCAGTACGAAACAGTTCAAATATGCAGGCACTATAAGCCTTTAACCAGAAATTCCCAGCTCAGAAGGGCAGAGTCCAGCCTCTCCTCCCACAAGAGTGCAGATCAATGTAACCTCTTCAGAGGACACCCCACTGTCAAATATTCTTTTTCTTCTGTGGACTGAATGGATGTTCAGTGGTTCTAAGGGCTTTAAGTGCAAACTCGTTTGTACCAATGTTAGGCCCATATAGACACACACTACTTTTGATGAGATGAACAACTCACAATGAGGGCCTGTTTTACATTGCTGTATTAAGTACCGGCCATAATAGACGGGTCCCATCCCACCTGATTAATGAATTGTGGAAATATTATCAAATTTCCTTCAGTGTTGGGCACATATACTTATTTATGAACTCATTGTAATGGGGTGTGTGGTTTGTCCAAACAGGCAGCTATAATTTGTGAAGCCATGTATCCTGTGAAGTTTTAATGTGGTACTTGTGTGTTGCTTTAATATTAATTGGTTGTATGCTTGTTTTGTTTTCTACAGATTGAAGTTGTTGATGGTCCTGATGAAAATGGTGAGATGTTTACCCGTCCTGGTAAGCTGTCTGATTACTTTCCAAAACCGTACCCCAATCCTGAGGCAGCACGAGCAGCTAATAATGGAGCTTTACCTCCGGATCTCAGTTACATTGTTAATGCCAGGTAATGAAATAATTCTCAGGTCTTCAGAGGTCTAGAGTTGTACTGTTAAAACAGCTTGGGTGGTAGTCTGATTTGGTAAGTCAGGCCATCATGGAGACTCTCGTTAACATGGGCTGCATGCTATTTACGTACCTAGGCATCATTTTGAAAACATCGGCCTGAGTTAGGTGGAGAACTTGAAAAACTATTGTGGAGGAATGGTCTGAACTACCTTTCCTTTGGAGAGCACCTAATATTTGTAGCTTTTTCTTGATGTAAAACAGGCTCTCATTGTGAGTTGTTCATCTCATCAAAAGTAGTGTGTGTATATATGGGCCTAACATTGGTAAAAACGAGTTTGCACTTGACCTTAGAACCACTGAACATCCATTCAGTCCACAGAAGAAAAAGAATATTTGACAGTGGGGTGTCCTCTGAAGAGGTTACATTGACTTGCCACCATGTTGTAAGTGACAGATTGCAAGCATTTTTTTTTCCAGAGGTCCAGTGAATAAATGATATATCATAATTGTTTGCATTTTTTTTTCCAGAGGTCCAGTGAATAAATGATATATCATAATTGTTTAGGTAGGATTAAGACCCGGAGGATACTAGAGATCCTGTTTCATTGATCAGTTTGATCCAGCTGATAAGTCTAGAGCCAGTTGTTTGATCCTTTCCAGCCATTTGGTAGTGCTGTTTAACTCCAGCTCCTAAGCTTTTCCCTCCCACAGTGCTCTAGGTCCTGCCTTGCCCAGATTTCGTTTGCCACCATTGTAAATGGATGAGCTAAGACAGTACAGCTAAATGCCCTAATATTTTATAGGTGTTGTGGCCTATTTAATATTTGTTTCATTCCTTTGTATTAGCTACTAGTGGACTGCAACACCACTTATCTGAGTTGTTAGGGGACACTCTTAACTGTCTCAGCCTCAGCTCCTGTTAATGGTTCAGCAGCTTCCTAGTGTCTTTCTTAAAAAAAAAAAAAAAAAAAAGTTAGATGACTAGTTTTGTGTATATTACTGTTGCAGTTTGCAGTGGTGTTCGCAAAAACAGTAAGGAAAGAAGAATGACAGTGGTGTGAAGTTCAGAAAAGAAGCTTAAGATATGTCAGATGTGGGCAGAAAAATCACTCCTACCAGGACCCACATGATTCCTGTGTGGGTTGTTTAGACCTAGGGCATTTTGATGTGGAGTGTGGTGTTTGCCAAGGTTTTGGACCCATAGCTGCTGTGGATAAACACAGTAAGTTAATTAAGGGCCTTTTGCCTCCAGACCCTCTGAGATTAGACAAAGAGAGATAAAAACAAGAACAGGGATTCTAAGAAGAGGAAAGATCTAACTAATTCCTCTGATCTGTAAGTCCCTAGAAGGTAGGATAAAAGACCTTTCTCTGCTTTCTACCTCTGGTTACAGCCAAGTTCCTGGAGGTCATTGTCCGAGACCAGTCCCATTCTCCGATTCTGAATAGAGACACTTATGAGAGAGGATGGTCAAGATTCATCCCTTCAAGACCTCTGTCACCTGCTTCTGAGATCATTCAGATCCATTAAAAGTGTTACAGAAATGGATTTGGAGCCCATGATGAAAAGACACTGTAGTCATTCCATACTCCTCTGCATCTAGGGTGGATCAGATTGGCTTTACCATTACCAAGTCCTTCCCCAGCACCTGTCTCTCTGCTTTTGGTTTCAGAGATTATATGCATCCTGGGCACTGAAATCTACTCCAGGTTGGGGGGTTGGCATAATTAGTGTTTACCTCACATATACAGGGTATAGGGTTTGATTCTCACCTTTTGAGGGAAATTGTCCAGGTATTTACCTTTGGACCTATGCCTTTGAATTTGGCACTGATTGCTTCTCATCTGGTATACTCTACTGAGTCCTTTGGTGTCAGATGAGTCCTGGTTCTGGCTGCTTGACTCTGTATCTTAGGTCCCAAATTGAGTGGAGCGTTTGTCAGTCCTCAGCCTTCAAGCTGCTGTTCCAATCTCTGCTTTAGACCTGTGTGATTCCTTGGCATTGGGGACTGTACCTTCAGCTCCAGCATTCTCCTTTTTGGTAGGTGATGGTTCAACTTTGTAGACTCCCAGGGGTAAACAAATTCTGTATTGGCGTTCAAAGTCTTCTCTACTGAGATGTTTTGCAGGGATTCCTTCAGCATTTTCTCCTCACTGAGATACCCACCTGACTGTGTCTAAACCCTCATTTTGTGGCTTCCAGGGATCAATTGCACTAGATATTAAAGAAAAAGCCATGGTGCGAATAGACTCCTACATGGATTTGGATCAGTCACAGTCCTAGATCCCCAGGAAGAGCATGTGTAAAAAAAGACATGGTGAATCCCCTGTGCAGCCTCCTACTTCAGACACAGACTTGGAGGATCAAGAGCGTATCCCATTCTGAAGATGTTAGTTTTGGCAAAATTCTTGAGATAATGACAGAGGGGATCCTGACCCACCTTAACAGCATCTCAGGACAAGAAAGTGATCTTTGAGGCAAGTCTGTCTCAGTTGGTATTGAAACAATACTAATTTTAATTTCCAAGCCTTTTGGGTTTCTAATAACATGATGGGAATGGACCCCATTCCTAAGTCAAAGTATGATTAAATTCATGAAATTGGTACAATTTCATGAATTTAATCATACTTTGACTTGGGAATGAGGTCCATTCCCGTCATGTTATTAGAAACCCAAAAGGCTTGGAAATTAAAAGGAACAATCCTTGGAAGTGTTTACCCCTTAACCCATTAAATTGTTTACTTAACAGATTAGGCCATGGTTACAGTTTAGCTACAAATAAAGCAACCTTGTTGTCAATGACTTAAAACTGTAAACCTCATCAGATGAGGAGTTGAAATCATGACTGCAAGTGGTTAAACCTTTTCAGATGATATAATGTCATTTGGTCTTCATGAATCTGCAAAAAGCTGCATTTAGAGCAGGAAAGTTGTAGCACCAAAAAATATAAATTTGGGACTGGAATGTGTGATATAAAGGGACTTGAGAAGGAGGAAGCGTATAAATATTTGGGAACAGATGAAGGATTGGCAATTTTAAAAAAAATGCAAATAAAACTCTAAGGAACACTTCAGAAGATTAAAACTAGTACTGAAGGCTGCCTTGTCTTAGAATAAAGTCTGGGCTATAAAGCCATTTGCTCTTGGGTGACTGACTGTGGCCCCAAAAGGTACTGGATCAGGTGGTTAGAAATGCTTCATGCTTATCGAATGAGGATCTAAAAATTAGTGTTTACCAAGATTTTATATTAGTCAGTCTGAAGGAGGTATTGATTACATATATAGATATGCAGTTGTGGGACTGCTTACATAATTGCTGACCTCATCAGAGTCAAATATAGTGAAAGTTTTAAAACATGAGGAGTAGTAGTCTAAGATAACTTTTTTGCTTGGTTAACAGAAGCATTTTGGTGTCAAATGGAAATCAAACCAGAAGTAGGCAAAATCAGACAGCAAGTGAGTGCGCCAAAAAAAAAGTCTAAGGAAAAGGATCAGATGAGAGAGAAAAATATGTGAAAAAGGCATAAATATTATGGCAAGTATAGATATCTCATGGAACAACCACAGGTCAATTAAGATTTGATGCAACAATGGTTAAGGAGAGTTGAATTTAAACCAAAAGATGAAAGGTTAATAATGGCAGCCCAGGATAGTGAAGTTTGCACACATTGGTGTACAAAGCCCATTGAACATGTGGGAGAAATTGACTGACAGGTTCTGCAAAAAAGAACTGGAAACTGTCTCATATCTTATTGCTGAGTGGTGTAGAATAATGGCAGTGGACCTGTATATTGAAAGGCAAAATGTGGCATGACTGTTACATTGGGGATTGTGCAAATACTACAGTATTGACGTAGGTATGAAAAGCATTGGAAACCTGAACTACAAAGCATTGTAGCGAATGGTTGTTTATATCACATGAGATTAACAATTACCAACAGTTCATAAAATAGATGCGAGAAAACCAGATATGGTAGTTCAGGACAAAAATATTACTGAGCATTGAAATTGCTGTACCTACACCAAACAAAAAAACACGAAAAAACTGCTGAACACCAACTGCAGACTGGAAACAAGGCAGACTCCTCAATGTTGAAGCAAGTATCACGACTCACAGGTGCAAAATCAAGTTTATTCAATAGACAATAGAAAGGCAGTAAACGCTTTCGTCCCGTACACAGAACTTCATCAGACAATCCATACAAAAAACAAACCCATTTTTAAATGCTGTCATATACATTGTCATCACTTCTAACTACACCCTCTAAAAGCTGTAAGCAGAATAAATATATTAAAATATATATAAAAAATAAACCCTTACAAAATCTTCATATAAAAGTTAAAACATTTTATATATAAAAAAATATTAAATTATCTCCTTAGAGCTCTTAATTTCAAAAGGGAACTAATAGAAAGATTCTCATTTAAACCTGGGCAGTTGCTAGAATCCAATAGCAGCTGCCAGTATAATTCCCTTCTTTCAAGTAGAATGGAGCAAGCACCACCCCTAATATCTGTGATAATGTTATCTATAATAAAAAAACAAAAGGCATGTTCTTCATTCTCAGAAATATGGTTGTATAATGCATTGGTGGTGTTGCGAGGTTTTTATTTCATATAAATGCTCCTAGATTTTTAAGCTTCCTATCCGTTTTACCAATGTAGAAACAACTACACTGGTTACAAAGGGCACAATATGTGACTCTTTCAGAATTGCAATTATATTTACACCTAATGTAAATATTAATGTTAACTTTGAATACCTCCCCTTCTTTCACGTTTACAATAATGACACATCCCACATTTCTTCAGTCCGTTTAGTTATATTGTTCCGTTGAAGTTTTTTCTCAAATGAACTCTAAGTTCCTACCTTTCCTGAATATTGTGACTGGTCTCTCTTCAATGTGTGGTCTAATATTTCTGTCCTGTGTCCAGATGGACTAATTATTGTTAAATATTCATATCTCCACTATCCATTGTAAATGTAATGAACAAAATACTATAATCCTTATTTACGCACTGTTACAAGAAATTTCATTTATCCTACACCCCTCACTTATTAGTAACTCAGACAAAAGGGGTACATATAACTTTCTTTCTCTTTTGTTAGCTACTTCCAAGAGAACTTCATTCACAAGTTTCGTAGGGTAGCCTCTCTTCAGAAACATACCCTTTAAATTGTCACATTCATCGAGAAAATCTTCAGAGCCTGATACCATCCGAGCAGCGCAAACAAAACTCCCCTTTTATTATAGTTTTTTTCTGTTTGTGGGTGAGTACTAGTGTAGTGTAATAATGAGTTTGAATATGTTTCCTTTCTATATATTCTTGATATAAATTTATTTTTGTTATAATCTTTAATTAGCATAATGTCTAAAAATATATATTCTTGATATAAATTTATTTTTGTTATAATCTTTAATTAGCATAATGTCTAAAAATGCTATTTCATGTAAATCAAACTGATATGTACACCTTAAAAATTAGTGGTATAATTAATATATGCTATAAAATCATTAATCATAGCATGGGGTCCATCCCACAGAATAAAATTATCCAAAAATTGCATGTAGTATCTTATGTGACTAAAAAACTCGGAAGAAAATACATATTTAATTTTCCATTGCAACACTACTATATTCGCATATAAGCCCCCACATGCTGACCCCATAGCTACTCCTTCCTGCTGTAAAAAAAATTTCATTATTGAATAAAATAATGACCATAAGTTGTATATACATAATTGCATCAAAATGTTCCACTTTTGTCTCGTATAGATACTCATTAAACCACTCAAGGCCTTCTTTGTGGGGAATAACCAAGTATAGGTCTTTAATAGGTATGGTTAACAGCGTATAGGAATCCTTAAATAGAATCTCATTAATATCCTTCAGAAACCCCCATGAGTCCTTACAGACATGTACCTCCTTTATGTACATGATGCTTTAGCTTACAATCTAAATATTTGGCCAAAGGTTGAGTGATGGATCCTTTTGAATCCACTATGGGGCGCATGGGGGGGCTGTAGCAAATCCTTGTGTAACTGATACTCTTGGATGTATTACAGTTAAATAATTCAGGACATCTATGCTTATGAAACCATCAATGAATAGGTCCTGCAATTCATTTTTAATTTTTACATATGCTCCATTCAGTTAGTTCAGGGAAGAGTTAGCATAAGCTTTCCCATTTAATATGAATAGCATTTTCTTATTATAATCTTCCAAATTCAGTAGTACAATTCCTCCCCCTTTATAAGGCTTTGTAATTCTAATCTTATCCAAGAGGCCGTTAATCTCTTAAATAATAACATTTTCCTTAATATTGAAATCATCAGCCTCCCGATAACTAAAAAAATAAATTCCATATGTCCAGTTTGCATTTTTTTTCAAATAATGCAACCATTGGATGCAGAGGGGGGTTGTATGTGCTGGAAATTGCCAAGGGGTTAATAAACTGATCTGTAAATGAATTTTGAAATAATATCCTAAAATTTATTTTCCGAGTGTACAATTTCAAATCCATGAGAGCATTAGCTATATTACTACGCTGCCAGGGTGCATAAGTAAATCCTTTAGCGAAAACATTACATTATTTGCTAAAACTAATGTTTGAAAATTTGTACACCTTAAAAAGTCACCCAAGCTATTAGTGATCACATTACATGCTGGTAATGTGTGATCACTATTGCTAATCATGGGTGCTTCACCTATTATTTCATCATTATTGACCACTTGATATACTTGTGTTATTTCCTGTAATTCTTCCCTCTGCTGTTATTGTTCATACTCCCTCCCTCTTTTCCATTGATTGTTGGTATATACATGGGTTGAGTAATTCTCTGTTTTCAAATCGTTCAAGATGCCCTGTTTTTCAGGCGTTCTGAACGCCTCAATGGGGGTATTCCTCTTCATCTAAAAAATCTTCTCCCTCCTCTTGTATAAAATGTACCTGGGAAGCATTATTAGTGATTTCTTCCCCATTATCATTATTATTAAACATATTACCTCACTCCTGAGATGGTGGGGGGTTGGGGTAAGCATTACCTTTACTATAGTCCATTTTGTCCCTGTTTTTTAATTACAAAACCTTAATTTCATCGTTGAGCTGGTCAGTACTCTTAAAAACTCTCAAATGTTCACTTTTAAAATCACTATACTGCCTATGTGTACAAATAATATGGTCCAACTCTAACTTTTTCTGTTAATTCATTAATAAGTTTAACATTATTAGCCACAATCAAATTCATGTAGTCAAAACCATGTTGATCAAATAAGGCAGTTAATTCATTAAAAAATGCAGATCCAGAATTTAAACCATTAGGGTACCTCCACATACGTAACCCTTTTGGACTGACTTTTTCTTTTAAACATTCAATAAAATAAGCGTCATCTAATTGTAAACGCTTAATTTTAGACAAATAGAAAAAAAGTAACACCCACCAGGGCAGAATCGAATGAAACACTTTCAGTTACCACAAAGTCCAGCAGCCAAACCACGAAGGTGGACACACGTCAAGAATTTATTGAACAGGCACAGGTTGCAAACTAGTACAGACTAAGCATTAAAGAATGCTTTCGCCAAACAGTTAGGCATCTTCAGAGTCATAACAAAAACAGCCATCTCAAAACGTTTTAAATACCCTACTCCCCATTCCGATTGGTTGAATCAAACATTTCCCACTCAAAAATACTTTGGTTATAAAAAACCCCATAAGTTACTAAAATTAATAATTTAATAGTTTTAAAAACATTTTATATAGACATAAATGTTTAATGAAATACTCCTCAAACTTAAGTTTTATTCCGTTTCATATAAATATGAAAATAAAAATGAAAAAATAAAAATGCAAATACCAATAAATTGCATTCACTTTACTGTAATAAGTGAATTCAAAATTGAAACATTAAACACTTAAACGCTTTAAAAAACATTGAAAAAACATTGTGTAACTCTATGAATTAAGTTTATTTATATCTGCTGGGATCTTAATTTTAAAATAGGTTTGATAGAAATGTGGTCATTTAACCCTGGGGGTCTACAGGCATCTAGTCTAATTTGCCATTCTGTTTCCAAAGCACCAACCCGGTTGAAAATCCCTACATTTTGTAGTGTGTAAATAAAGTGCGTTGTGCAAATCTTTCTTTTTAATAGACCTTGAATGCTCAGAAATCCGATCTCGAAGCCTCCTAATAGTTTTGCCTACATAGTAGGCATTACACGAGGAACAGGAGGCGAGATATACAAGGTTTTTTGTACAACAATTGCACTGTCCCGGACATTTGATGGTGTATTTAAACCCTTCTACACACACATATGAACCTTCGTTCACAAACCTACACCATCTACAAAATCCACATTTTCTCATATTTGACCTGTAGTTTTTTAATTTATTCTTTTCTAAAATATCTTTCAAATTCTCCCCTCTACTATACACAATGTTAGGACTTTTACCCAAAATCTTTTTAACCTCATCACTTAGAGCAAAGTTCCATACTTCCTTAACCATTTCAATAAGAGCAGGTGTCATCCCATTGTATTTTACCACTAAACGTAGGCCGTCCACCTGTTCCTCCTTCCTACCTTCCTTCACTTCTCTTAACGTTAATCCACCAAGTAAAATCTGGGCATATCTACCCTTTCTCTCTCTGTTTATATCCCTTTTAACACTGATTAACAATTTTAAAGGATATCCACGGTCAAGAAACATTCCAATCAGTTTAAACATTTCATCTTTAAAGTCCTCTTCTTGACTTACTAACCTAGATGTTCTGACCATTTGGGCCTTAATTAGTCCCTTACGTTGATGAAATGGATGGTAACTATTAAAATGTAAAAGGGAGTTGGAGTAATTTTCCTTCCTAAAAATATTACTTGTGAAACCCCTTCCTTTTACATATCAACACGTCCAAGTAGGAAATACTCTCATTTTTCCATTTAAAAGTGAATTTCAAAAAGTTCGTTGTTTTTCCCAAATATTCCACAAATTCATTTGCTGAGTCCTGATCGCCCTTCCATAATATCAGTACGTCCAAAAACCTATTGTACATGAGAATTTTCTCTCTGTATTTATTAGATCTAAAAATATATTCCCTCTCCCATGTCAATAGTACCGCGTTGGCAAACAGGGAGGCACATTTCGCCCCCATTGCCACTCCTAGTACTTGCTGGAAGAGGTCCCCTTCAAAAACCAGAAAATAGTTTTTCAGCACAACTTCCATCATGTCTAATAGGAGATTCATTTTCTGTCCATTAAACAGGCCACTCTTAACCATGGCTTCAAAAAATAACTCCAGGCCTTCTTCCTGTGGAATAACCGAGAACAGATTGGGTTTTTGACCATAGATGTGGTCAAAGTCTCCCTCAATTCTTCCTAAATCTTTAAACCTTTTCAAACAGTGCCAAGAGTCTTTTATAATATGTTCAACATCGTCAAACATAGTTTTGAGTGAAATGTCAATAAATGCTGCTATAGGTTCAGTTTTAGAACCTCTTGCACTTACAATAGGCCTGTATTCCAATCTATCAGCACCCTTATGTGTCTTTGGAATACCAAACAATGTCGGTATTTTTGGAAATTTAACTACTAAAAAGTCATATTCACTTTCATTGATTGAGCCTTGAGAAAGGGCATCCTGTAAAAACACATAAGGCCCTATTTATTTCATTTCTTGACACAGCTTTATATGTTTCATCCCTGTTTAATAACGCTGTAATATCAGAGATGTAATCTATGTTAGTCATAATCACTGTGCCCCCTCCCTTGTCGGGCTTCGTGAATCTGTACAACCCAGATTTTTTCAGTGTATCCAATAAATCTCTTTCTTTCTTTGTTAAGTTGTCATCTAATACTTTACAATTTTTTACCATTTCTCTCGTATGGGCCTCCACTATTTTTTCAAAACATAACACTTCCTTGTGGAATGGAGGCATAAATGAACTTTTCCTTTTAAATTTATTATTAATTGGGGTGGGGTTGTTCACATTAATCATTTCACTTTTCCTCCCCCCTGCAAAAAACATTTTCAGATGCATCTGTCTAGTAAACATCTTTGTTTCCACCAATGTTTTTACAATATCAGGTTTATACATGGGCACAAATTTGACCCCTTTTGAAAATAACTCAAAATATTCGTTGTTAATATTTAAATCAGTGTAATTGTAAATACAATAATCATTTTTACGATAAATTTTAAAATTGTTTCCTTCTTTGATAACAAATTCATAGTTGTCAAAATATTCAACCACATTACCATTTTCTTGAATACTTCTTTCATGTATTCCTTCTGTTACAATATGGAACAACCATATTGTTTTCGTTCCCTACACAGTCTATCTCTTCCATGTTTACCAAAGGTACCATGGCATTGTCATCGTTTAAACAACTCGTTTCATAAACAGAATTTACACAACCGTTGATGTTCCTCCCTTCATTGTTAACCAACTCACAAACATTTTTCCCAGCAGAACCTTCAATACACATTGTTTCGCTACCATAAAATTCCCACCCACCAAAGGATTCTCGCCTGTTAATACCTCCCTCTTCTGTTGATTCTCCCATTGTAATTTTCTTGTAATTCCCCCCGATTTGTTCCCCTGTTGCGCAGCCTCTCGGATCTTCGAGGCTGGTCTTCCGTACCTAAAAAATCGTTTGACCTGTGCAACCCTTCATTAAAATCATTAAAATCATGAACTTCTTCTTCACCTATAACTTCAGCCACATTCTCGTTAGTTACTTCAAATCGCCTGTATTTAATCCCAGGCGGGTATGCACATTTGTGTTTATAATCTAAACTATCCCTTTTGAGTTTCCTTTCCTTAGTTTCAGAGCTTTTTAAAACAAACATTTCAATACTTCTGATTACCCTGTCAAAATTACTTTTGTATTGCTCAAACAATAAATCCGTAGTGATACTCACATACAACTGCTTTATTTCCCCCTTAATTTCATTCAATTTGATGTCATTGTTTTTGATAGTAATGTCCAGCATTTCCAACCCTGTTTGATTAAACAAGTTCACAAGTTCTTTAAACGCTGCCGATCCTTCTTCCACTCCCATGGGTCTTTTCCAGATCCGGAGCCCCTTCGGTACCTGGTTTAGACCTCTGGATTCTGTCAAAAACTTCGTGTCTAGCTGGATTGCACGATATTTTTTACACAATTTTTCGTAATTCAAAATCTGCTCCCTTACACAAGGTTTCACCACCGCTTTTTGGCTCCTAATGTTAATGTCCCGTATTGACGGCTTGTCAAACCAGGAAGTAATGTCAAAGCCATCGTTCGGCTCTATCCCATTCGGGTCCACAAAAACACCTTCTTGCAGTAGGTTCCTACCTTGGGAACCAGTCGCTTTGGCATAAGATGTTGTCCTGGACTGTTGTGCACACGGGATTGACCCAACTGGTGAATGCAAAGTGAAGCATCGTACCTCTGAATCGGTTGGGCTCGCCGGCTCCATAACACCTTCTCCTCTGACCTCCCTGTTACCGTTAGCCGCCCCATTCACCGAATCAGCATCATAAGCTTGAATCAGCTTATTAACAACCACCGCCAGCTCCTTCAAAATCGCCTGCATGTTAATCCACCAAACGCTCATCGTAGCAACTGTCCCAGTGGTTTGTGAAACAAAAAGAAAAAAAGTAACACCCACCAGGGCAGAATCGAATGAAACACTTTCAGTTACCACAAAGTCCAGCAGCCAAACCACGAAGGTGGACACACGTCAAGAATTTATTGAACAGGCACAGGTTGCAAACTAGTACAGACTAAGCATTAAAGAATGCTTTCGCCAAACAGTTAGGCATCTTCAGAGTCATAACAAAAACAGCCATCTCAAAACGTTTTAAATACCCTACTCCCCATTCCGATTGGTTGAATCAAACATTTCCCACTCAAAAATACTTTGGTTATAAAAAACCCCATAAGTTACTAAAAATTAATAATCAAATTGACATCAAATTGAATGAAATTAAGGGGGAAATAAAGCAGTTGTATGTGAGTATCACTACGGATTTATTGTTTGAGCAATACAAAAGTAATTTTGACAGGGTAATCAGAAGTATTGAAATGTTTGTTTTAAAAAGCTCTGAAACTAAGGAAAGGAAACTCAAAAGGGATAGTTTAGATTATAAACACAAATGTGCATACCCGCCTGGGATTAAATACAGGCGATTTGAAGTAACTAACGAGAATGTGGGTGAAGTTATAGGTGAAGAAGAAGTTCATGATTTTAATGATTTTAATGAAGGGTTGCACAGGTCAAACGATTTTTTAGGTACGGAAGACCAGCCTCGAAGATCCGAGAGGCTGCGCAACAGGGGAACAAATCGGGGGGAATTACAAGAAAATTACAATGGGAGAATCAACAGAAGAGGGAGGTATTAACAGACGAGAATCCTTTGGTGGGTGGGAATTTTTATGGTAACGAAACAATGTGTATTGAAGGTTCTGCTGGGAAAAATGTTTGTGAGTTGGTTAACAATGAAGGGAGGAACATCAACGGTTGTGTAAATTCTGTTTATGAAACGAGTTGTTTAAACGATGACAATGCCATGGTACCTTTGGTAAACATGGAAGAGATAGACTGTGTAGGGAACGAAAACAATATGGTTGTTCCATATTGTAACACAGAAGGAATACATGAAAGAAGTATTCAAGAAAATGGTAATGTGGTTGAATATTTTGACAACTATGAATTTGTTATCAAAGAAGGAAACAATTTTAAAATTTATCGTAAAAATGATTATTGTATTTACAATTACACTGATTTAAATATTAACAACGAATATTTTGAGTTATTTTCAAAAGGGGTCAAATTTGTGCCCATGTATAAACCTGATATTGTAAAAACATTGGTGGAAACAAAGATGTTTACTAGACAGATGCATCTGAAAATGTTTTTTGCAGGGGGGAGGAAAAGTGAAATGATTAATGTGAACAACCCCACCCCAATTAATAATAAATTTAAAAGGAAAAGTTCATTTATGCCTCCATTCCACAAGGAAGTGTTATGTTTTGAAAAAATAGTGGAGGCCCATACGAGAGAAATGGTAAAAAATTGTAAAGTATTAGATGACAACTTAACAAAGAAAGAAAGAGATTTATTGGATACACTGAAAAAATCTGGGTTGTACAGATTCACGAAGCCCGACAAGGGAGGGGGCACAGTGATTATGACTAACATAGATTACATCTCTGATATTACAGCGTTATTAAACAGGGATGAAACATATAAAGCTGTGTCAAGAAATGAAATAAATAGGGCCTACATGAAAATTTATGTGTTTTTACAGGATGCCCTTTCTCAAGGCTCAGTCAATGAAAGTGAATATGACTTTTTAGTAGTTAAATTTCCAAAAATACCGACATTGTTTGGTATTCCAAAGACACATAAGGGTGCTGATAGATTGGAATACAGGCCTATTGTAAGTGCAAGAGGTTCTAAAACTGAACCTATAGCAGCATTTATTGACATTTCACTCAAAACTATGTTTGACGATGTTGAACATATTATAAAAGACTCTTGGCACTGTTTGAAAAGGTTTAAAGATTTAGGAAGAATTGAGGGAGACTTTGGGTTTTTGACCATAGATGTGGTCAATCTGTTCTCGGTTATTCCACAGGAAGAAGGCCTGGAGTTATTTTTTGAAGCCATGGTTAAGAGTGGCCTGTTTAATGGACAGAAAATGAATCTCCTATTAGACATGATGGAAGTTGTGCTGAAAAACAATTTTCTGGTTTTTGAAGGGGACCTCTTCCAGCAAGTACTAGGAGTGTAAATGGGGGCGAAATGTGCCCCCCTGTTTGCCAACGCGGTACTATTGACATGGGAGAGGGAATATATTTTTAGATCTAATAAATACAGAGAGAAAATTCTCATGTACAATAGGTTTTTGGACGACGTACTGATATTATGGAAGGGCGATCAGGACTCAGCAAATGAATTTGTGGAATATTTGGGAAAAACAACGAACTTTTTGAAATTCACTTTTAAATGGAAAAATGAGAGTATTTCCTACTTGGACGTGTTGATATGTAAAAAGGAAGGGGGTTTCACAAGTAATATTTTTAGGAAGGAAAATTACTCCAACTCCCTTTTACATTTTAATAGTTACCATCCATTTCATCAACGTAAGGGACTAATTAAGGCCCAAATGGTCAGAACATCTAGGTTAGTAAGTCAAGAAGAGGACTTTAAAGATGAAATGTTTAAACTGATTGGAATGTTTCTTGACCGTGGATATCCTTTAAAATTGTTAATCAGTGTTAAAAGGGATATAAACAGAGAGAGAAAGGGTAGATATGCCCCGATTTTACTTGGTGGATTAACGTTAAGAGAAGTGAAGGAAGGTAGGAAGGAGGAACAGGTGGACGGCCTACGTTTAGTGGTAAAATACAATGGGATGACACCTGCTCTTATTGAAATGGTTAAGGAAGTATGGAACTTTTCTCTAAGTGATGAGGTTAAAAGATTTTGGGTAAAAGTCCTAACATTGTGTATAGTAGAGGGGAGAATTTGAAAGATATTTTAGAAAAGAATAAATTAAAAAACTACAGGTCAAATATGAGAAAATGTGGATTTTGTAGATGGTGTAGGTTTGTGAACGAAGGTTCATATGTGTGTGTAGAAGGGTTTAAATACACCATCAAATGTCCGGGACAGTGCAATTGTTGTACAAAAAACCTTGTATATCTCGCCTCCTGTTCCTCGTGTAATGCCTACTATGTAGGCAAAACTATTAGGAGGCTTTGAGATCGGATTTCTGTGCATTCAAGGTCTATTAAAAAGAAAGATTTGCACAACGCACTTTATTTACACACTACAAAATGTAGGGATTTTAAGAAGTTTTTATTCTTTGTTATAGGTCGTGTAATTGATTCTGGTGAAGGTGGTGATGTGGTCAACCGGGTTGATGCTTTGGAAACAGAATGGCAAATTAGACTAGATGCCTGTAGACCCCCAGGGTTAAATGACCACATTTCTATCAAACCTATTTTAAAATTAAGATCCCAGCAGATATAAATAAACTTAATTCATAGAGTTACACAATGTTTTTTCAATGTTTTTTAAAGCGTTTAAGTGTTTAATGTTTCAATTTTGAATTCACTTATTACAGTAAAGTGAATGCAATTTATTGGTATTTGCATTTTATTTTTTCATTTTATTTTCATTTTTATTTTCATATTTATATGAAACGGAATAAAACTTAAGTTTGAGGAGTATTTCATTAAACATTTATGTCTATATAAAAATGTTTTTTTAAAACTATTAAATTATTAATTTTTAGTAACTTATGGGGTTTTTTATAACCAAAGTATTTTTGAGTGGGAAATGTTTGATGCAACCAATCGGAATGGGGAGTAGGGTATTTAAAACGTTTTGAGATGGCTGTTTTTGTTATGACTCTGAAGATGCCTAACTGTTTGGCGAAAGCATTCTTTAATGCTTAGTCTGTACTAGTTTGCAACCTGTGCCTGTTCAATAAATTCTTGACGTGTGTCCACCTTCGTGGTTTGGCTGCTGGACTTTGTGGTAACTGAAAGTGTTTAATTTTAGACAAATAATACTCAAAGTCTTCTAATAAAAAAAATGAAGGCTTTTATTACCAGCCTCAGTCATATTGATTTGTCCATTCTGCGAGGAAATAGTGGCTGCGAGCCAGTCCTTTAGTTGTGGTATATTACCAGAGTTTTGTAAGCCCACACTTACGTCTGGAAAACGTTGTCCACAAGGTATAGAGCTAGTAGGGCTCGTAATAGAGTTGATATTAGGTGCTGAAGCCACATTCATATTTGACATGCAAGACTGGGAAGGACTGAGTGAATTAGAATGGTTTTAAAGTACTCCATAAGGCCGAAGGTGCAATTTTGCCTTCTGCTGCATTCAACATACGTATCACGTCACCAGGGGGAGTGGTAACCAAGACATCCACTTTTTGCGTTAAACTGTGAGCAGTGTTCATTAAATCCAAAATGCCACGTTGTAATGCACTGAAATCAGTGCTTTTTACAAATGCTTCACCGGAGTCTCCCATACTGTCCGCATCTGCCATAACAAACCACACCAAACGAAAAAACTGCTGAACACCAACTGAAGAATGGAAACAAGGCAAACTCCTCAATTTTGAAGCAAGTATCATGACTCACAGGTTCACAGGTGCAAAACCAAGTTTATTCAACAGACAATAGAAAGCCAGTAAGCGCTTTCGTCCCGTACAACTTCATCAGACAATCCATGCTAAAAACAAACACATATTTTTAAAGGCTGTCATATACATTGTCATCACTTCTAACCACACCCCTTTAAAGCTGTAAGCAGAATACATATATTATATATAAAAAAAACCTTACAAGATCTTCATATAAAAATTAAAACATTTTATATATAAAAAAATTTAAATTATCTCCTTAGAGCTCTTAATTTTAAAAGGGAACTAATAGAAAGATTCTCATTTAAACCTGGCCAGTTGCTAGAATCTAATAGCAGCTGCCAGTATAATTCCCTTCTTTCAAGTAGAATAGACCAAGCACCACCCCTAATATCTGTGGTAATGTTATCTATAATAAAAAAACAAAAGGAATGTTCTTCATTCTCAGAAATATGCTTGTATAATATAGAGATCTCGTGGAACAACCACAGGTCAATCAAGATTTGATGCAGCAATGGTTAAGGAGAGTTGAATTGAAACCAAAAGATGAAAGGTTAATAATGACAGCCCAGGAGAGTGAAGTTTGCACACATTGGTGTACAAAGCCCATTGAACATGTGGGAGAAACTGACTTAACAGGTTCTGCAAAAAAGAACTAGAAACAGTCTCGTATCTTATTGCTGAGTGGTGTAGACTAATTGCAGCGGACCTGTATACTGAAAGGCAAAATGTGGCATGACTGTTGCATTGGGGATTGTACAAACACTACATTATTGAAGTAGGTATGAGAAGCATTGGAAACATGAACTACAAAGCATTGTAGAGAATGGTTGTTTATATCACATGAGATCACCCATTACCAACAGTTCATAAAATAGATGCGAGAAAACCAGATATGGTAGTTCAGGACGAAAATAGCACTGGGCATTGAAATTGCTGTACCTAGTGATTACAGCATCTTGTGTACAGAGAGAGTGAGTGAGTCATAAAACATCAGGATTTGCAGGCAAAAAATGAGAGCAGTGTGGAAGAAAGATACCCAGACAATTCCAGCAGTAGTAGGAGCAACAATTCTAATAAAGAATGTACAGCCTTATTTCGATATGCTAATACATGGAACTCTGAATGAATTACAGAAACAATTGTAGGTGCAAAAATTGAAACAATAACAATTTCGTGAACTGCAATTAAACCCTGCCTTAGTAATGGGGCCCATTCCCATCTTGGTATTAAATACTCTAAAAGCTTGCAGAAATGAAACCAAGAAACTCTCGAAAGAGTTCTCGACTATCTATCCTACTAATAAAGAATTTAGGATAGAATGGGAAAGCAATCTTACACCTTGGGCACATTTGCTTTGTGGGAGTCAAATTACTTTAACCCTTTTGAAGGGATTTTGCAATTCAGGCTTGTAGATACCTTGAAAAAACTTCTCAGCAAGACACCCCAGAAGCAATTGCAGGGTACCCTTTGAACTATACTACCACAAACATTTCCATGTTGGCTGCTCCATAATGCAGTGGTTGGAGCTGTAAGTGCGGCAGATGCTGGTTTTGCTATGCACTGCCGTGCCTGGCTCAACTTGGGTGATTTTGATGATAATTTCAAAGCATCAGTCATCAACACCCCATATGATGTTACCTCTGTTTTGGTCCTATGCTGAAAGAATCTTCAAAATGTGAAGAAAAGACACTGTCCAACATGTGAGTTAGATTTGAGAGTCCTCAATTACCTTTTAACAGAAATCTGAAGGGCTCAATGTTTCAGGCCTTTGAGGCAGTTCCTGCAACAGACACTGGCTTAGGGGTCGACGAGGTCAGCAGAGTCGGGTCTTCAGTTTTCCTTTCCTGAGATCCTGAAGGCTTGCCTGACTGCCAATCTCTGAAGGCAGCTTTAGGTAGTTGGGAGCTACCTCAACCGTTCAGTTAGCTGTATGGTTGGCCATAACGCAAAACAAGTGGGAGAGGTATAGTATCCCCTCAAGAAAATGCCACTCCCAGATGTTCCTTAGTGGCAGAGAAATTGCTCTTCATAAAAATAAATAAATAAAGCCATCCAAGAGGTCTTGCCAGACCAGAGAAGGTTAAGAAATTATTCCATATTTTTAATGCCCAAGAAGAACAGGGACCTCAGGCATAGTAAGAGGATAAAATATAAGGGCTTTACTCTGTCTTGCTCATACCCACTTTTGTGTTTAGTATAATTGTTTTTTATTTAGTTTAACTTTTAGTATAATGTCTATAGTGTATAATTATATTTTTCTTTTAACCAATGCTACCTCTGTACTGTTATTATACATGTCTTTGTTATATATTAACTTTGTCACTGTTCATGCTTGGAGCTTTTCTCCCCGGGCCTCTACTGAAAATGGACATATATCCAGTTAGACTAGCCCAGTCAACAAATGTAAAATAAATAATAAATAAATAAAATAAATTCTGGATCTTGATGGCTAAACCATTTTGTCAAAAAGAAAAACCCCATTCAGAATGGTCACTGTGCAAGCAACTCTTCCCTTCTGTGAAGGACAGTTGGATGTACTCCATGGGCCTCAAGGATTCTTATCTCCACATAAAAATTGTGAAACATTTTAGAAAATATCTGTGCTTTCAGCTGGCAGTCAGTCACTACCAATTCAGAGCCCTGCCTATTGGTCCCCTTTGTATTCAAGTGCATGGCAATCGCTGCAGCCACCATGACTTGAAGGATATACTTGTCTTCACAAAACGACCAACTTCTTGTTGCAGTGACCCTGAAGTCTGTGCTAGCAGCCAGAGATTACTTTTTACATCTCTGTGTGTCTAGATAGATTTGTCTCAGGAAAATCATGCCCTCACCTTACTCAGAGCATAAAATGAGTTACTGCATAAATACAGAAGCTTGCATCATCCAGTGTTCTGTAGAGAGTACAAAACTTAAGATCTTTAGTACTTCTGCTCTTAAAACAGTCTCCTCCCGCTGCACTAGTTCTGAAAGTGTTGAGTCTCATGGCAGCCTCCCTAGCAGTGTTTATTTATATATATATATATATATATATATATATATATATATATATATATATATATAAAATGTATAAGAATTTTTCAGTGGTTGCTTTGTGTTCACTGGTCACAAATACCAGATCTCTTGTCCTTTCCAATCCATTTAACTTCGACCTGCAGGAGAAATCTATCTTGGTGGCTAATATTTCCAGATGTTTTACTAGGCTGCCCCTTCTACTTTCTGTAGTAGCAGTAGTCCTAGATTCCTGTATTAATAGGCTGATGGCCTGAGGGGCCCTTTCTATGCCTAGCCAAGTTTTCCTGAAATAATGACATCCTGTATCCAAGTAGGACATTGAGGGCCAGGCATCTGTAAGCTACCTCTGTCCATAACTGACATGGGTGCCAAGCCTGGTTTAAATGTCCTATTACCCATCCACTGGTCTAGGTTGTGCTTAAATTTGGGTAATAGATGAACTCAGCTTCACAGCACAAGGAGTCTAGTCACCACAGTCTCTTGGGATTGGGGGTGCATTTTGAGAGGATGATAGTCTAATCAGCATGGACATACAAGCCAATTTTCAGATCAATGTCCTGAAAATGAGGGCAGTCCGTGGTCTGATTCATCAGTAAACAGGGAGGAATCAAATCCTATCCACTTTGCAAGAGAAGCAGTGAAGGTTTGGCAATGAGCAGTGGATTTTCATTGCTTATGAGGAGCAGAGCACATTCCTGGGTAAGCTAGATTTCTAGAGGACAGGCTCAGCAGATGTACTCTGCCTCACTAGTGGTCCCTCAATCCAGTAGTGTCTCAATGAATTCAGTTGCTGGGGATCTTTGCTGCCCTAGCCAACATGAAATGCAGAAGCTACTTTATTGCCCTTTTGTTCCCAGAAGGTTAACCCCGCCAATTTCCTATTCCACTTTTTACTAGAGCTACCATGTGCTTTTCACATTTCACAAAGCTCTTTCACTGCATACTTGCAGTTCCCATGGTTTTCCCTGTAGAGCACAAATTTGTTGGTAAACTAGCCCGGATGCTCAGTGTTACAAGCCCGGGCATTTTAGGGTTAGCATCTTTTGTTTCTTGACCTCCCGTTTCTGGTGATGTTTTTCACCCCGACCCCTACAATTGCATAAAAAAGCAACTTAGGAAGTCTTTTAACCATTTTATTTCATTCACGCTAATTTAATGACACATTCAATACAAAAAAAGGGGCCACTCTCAAGCTCTAAAGACATATCTGATGAAGCTCCGACGAAAGCGTTAGTTTTAACTACAATGTTCATCCCATTTTTATTCACAAATCTAATTCCACTGTTTTAGTTTCCTGTCTGTTTTTAAGTGCATCTCTGCCCCTGGCTCCTGCAAACTCAAATAACAGATAAAAACAAGGTTAACGTTGCCTAACTAAAAGATTTTTTTAAAGAACCCCATTGGCTAAACGGTGTGCTGTATCTTCTTATCTTGTGAAGGACTCAAACAACAAATTCCCTTAGCACTCCAGCTGAGAGACCACTTCCCTGACTAGCATATTTACTACTAAGGAGGAAATAACCAATCATACAAAATGTAGAGAGACACAGACCGATCACATTTTGAAAACCATGGAAATTAATACATGTTAATGCAGCCATTGCTTTAAAGTGAATAAAAGAAAGTGTACTTTAAGCTTGCGGGATCATATTACGAAATCGAAAACTCATTTGAGCGAACACCACAACACAGCCCGAACCGCAAATATGCTGAACCCCCTAAACCGCGAAATTTCAAATCTTGAATCGTCATAGTCAGCCAACACCACCGGGCACTACATACTATATACCCAAACATAATAAAACACACACCTACACTAACCAAACCCTACTTCCAACCCTACACTAAACCTTACATACATTACTATCTGTGCACTTACCTTAACCCGCACTCTAACCCTAAGGTCTGTAACTATCGCACACTTACCTTACGGAGCTATACCGCAGATGGGCCAATCATGACGCTTCGACATTTTGTGTTTTGCGGTTTTGAACTTTCGCCGTTAACGTAGATCCGCTATACGTGTCGCTCAGTTCCGATTTGCTCAAACGGGTTTTCGATTTCGTAATATAGTCCCAAGCTTGCATACATACAGGGCTCATCTGCCTTCTGTAATGAAATAACTAACTTCAATAAAGGATTATTCAAATCGGAAGAATCTGTGTAGGTGACTATTTGCAAAGCTGATTCTTGGATGGAAAGCATTGTTTAGAAGTAGTATTCTTAAAAGAAACTGAATTTGAAAAATTACAGAGCTTGGTGTCTAACATTGCTTGAATAGCTAGATATCGCTATGGTTTCGTATTTTACCGAGCTGTTACAGAAGGAATTTCCAGAACCTTCACCCATTCACCCACTTCTATCAGCTTTGACAAGTATGTGATTCTCACTGTCTGCAAGTTTCCCAGTAGTCTGCTGTTCCTAAAAAGGCAGACTGTATAAAGTTCCTCCATCTTAAGATTTTAAAGTCTCATCCCAAATCTGACTAAGAAGCTATAGCTTTGTTAATCCTACTGCTGCTTAAACATTTGGTTAGTTTCAATCCTAGCCTTTCTGACAAGGATAGGAAGATTATTGGTAAGTACGGGGGATAAATATTTAGGTCCATAGGTGTATAGGTTCATAGGATAGATTAGGCTAACAAACACTGGGGCATTTATAAGCCTAGCCAAGCACCCCAGTTGTGTCAAGCAAATTCATGTGCCTTAGAGATTATTTTAAGGTGTATCTTTACAAGCTAGAGCAAGTCAGGCTTCCTCTGTCAGAGACCCGGGGTTCATTTCTGATTTCCCATCCACTGGTCCAGGCTTCTGTTGAACAGATTTAGAGAAGACCTCTGCTTCACATAGATGTGAAGCCTGTTCCAGAGAAGGGGAATTTTGAGACTTCCGGAGTAATTCTGATGATTTTGGTTTTGTGAATATGTACAAGGTCCAGCAGAGTGAATTCAAGGATGCCTTGTATGCCAAGCATACATCACCTCTCAACAGTTGAGAGAGTGTTTTGAAACAGTCTGCACAGAACATGCTGTTTATGCCCTGTATTGTTTGTGAGACACCTCTGGGGAATTCCTGCTGTTGCATGTGCTTGGTGTCAGGTACATACTGAAAGGGGTAGTGTTCTCAGTGATCGGCTTAATGAGGGCCGAATGCAGTAAAACAGTGACTACTTTGGACCTACATGCCATGCCCTAAAGTTGAGCAACTTAGAATGATTTCTTTACTACCTTTGATGTATGTTGGTCTAAAGCTAGGTTACTGTCTACATGCATACCCAAATCCCTGCCTACTGGATGTTCGTGTTACCCTGTTGTCATCACACTTGGGTTATCCTGTTGTCAGGCGGTCCCGCAGTCGGCCGGAATTCCAAAATCTTGGTCTGGTGTCTGTTGCTGTCGCTTCTTCCCTGACGTCAGTGCGCCAGGGGTATATATAATGCATCCAACGCCATTTTCTCCAGTCTTTCTTGCCGCGCGGTGCCCGAAGCAGAAGCAGTTCACAAGTGCTGGTCGGCCGACTCCTGAGATTTTCGAAGTCCTCAATAAAGCTAAGTACCCCGTTGGAGAAACTTTTCTTGCCTCAGACCGATGTCAGAAAAAGTTAACAATTGTATTTCTTGTGGGAAGCAAATACCTCATAAGGATTTTCATTCTTACTGCATACCTTGCCTAGGCCCAGACCACGACGTCACTAGTTGTCGTTTTTGTGCTAAATTTAATAAGCGTACTATCAAAAGACGCATTGATTTCGCACAACAGTACTTCGGTAGAAAATTTAACTACAAGCCAGACTCCGAGGCCTCGGTTGATCCGGTCTCCGGTTCACCTGTCTTCAGTGAGGCTCCGACGCAGCCCCTGACTACCGCAGACCTGGAACCCGAGATCGCTTTGGAACTTTTGGCGGAAAGTACTAGGCCAACGCAGCCATTTTGTTTAGCCCCTACCAACGACACTGCTGAAAAGGATGGTGTTGCAGAAACACCTTCGATTTCTGAAGGCGTCTTCAGACCGACTCTCACCATAAAAACGTATCCTAAGACTAAGACTCCTATTAAACCTAAAGAGACTGCACTTCAGTCCCCTGTTCAAGGCCCCCATACCTAAGAAACAGATGCTCAAAATTGCTGAAGATTTGATCTCTTTAATCAGGGGTTCCCAACCCCCTCCCGACAAAAGGCCTAGACAAGAGGAATATTATGCCTCCTCTGAACAAGTGTCTATTTCCTCAGGCTCCTCTGAGGGCCAAGATTACTCCTTCTCCCCTTAATGAAGATTCTGATGCTGAGGATTCTATTCCCTCAGCTTCTTCTCCTGAAGACTACTGCTTTGGGGAAACATTACACACTGAGGGAACATTTTCACTGGGAAGGTCAAGACTACTCTGACTCAAAGAAAAGGCTCAGAGAGTTCCTTTTACTCCCCCAGCACAGACCACTTGCCATCCCCCCAGTTTTAGACATTGTGGATGATGTTTACTTAGAATCCAGTTTGAACCCAGATTCTCTGCCTCCTGCTCCAGCCAAACCTGATAGATACTACAGAGTGCCTGATTCCCACAAATTTCTTTATAAAAGTCATGTTGCTGATCCAGAGACTATCTCCCAGGGTCCCAAAGGGGCTAAGGCTTCTATGGCAAAAAATCCTGTACCCTCTGAAAGGGACTCCAGAGCACTAGACAGGTGGGGGGAAAAAGGTTTACACCTCAGCCACTCTAGCTATGAGGGCACTAAATTGTCAGTTTCACATGCTAAAATATCAGCAATTTCTAATGTCTCAGTTAAAACAAAAAATGAGCACACTCCCTCAACAGTCTGAATTGAAAGAAATGCAGGATCTGTTGCATGCAACTGAACAGGTGGGCAAACATACTTTATAATGTGGGTTTGATTCTTTAGAGACTTCCTGCAGAGCAGCTGTCACTGGGTCTGTTATATGTAGGCATGCTTGGTTAAAGGAACAAACTCTGCCTGATCATGTTAAAGCAAAGCTTCTAGATGCTCCCTTACAGCAGGATGTTCTTATTGGAGTTAAAGCAGAAGAAGTCTTAAAGAAAATGGAGGATAAGGCAAAATCTAGGCTGACAGTCAAAGATTTCCTACAGGTACAGCCCCCTCGCTTCAGCAGAAATTGGCCAACAAAAAATTGGTCCTTTCCAGCTACTGACAGACCACAGAGGGGTAAATACAGACGTCCAAGAGGCAGAGGACAATCACAAGCCCAATACAAACCTCGACAATGGGGCACTGCAGCACATAAGGGAGGAGGAGACGGGTCCCAAACTACCAGAAGGCAAACTCAATGACTTGCACCTCATCTGGCCAAGCAACACTCTCTTGGCAGCCCCCTTGGGAGGAAAACTCGCACTTTTTTCAGACAACTGGCACATTGTCACAAAGGACAAATGGGTCCTAGACCTAATTTCACGAGGATACAGATTCCATTTTCACACCTTGCCAATGAAAAGAGGAATGCCAAACCTGCCACAAAATCAATGGGCAGAGGCACAAAGGCAAATTACAGCTCTCATGGACATGAGAGCCATTCAACTGGTACCTACTTGAGAGCAAGGCCAAGGATTTTCCTCAAGACTCTTTCTAGTCCCCAGAAAGGACAATGCCTGGAGACCAATTCTGGACCTTTCAATTCTAAACACCTTATTACAAGTACCCAAATTCAGGATGCTAACACTACAGCAGCTTCTTCCCATGTTGGGCAAGAAAGCATGGCTAGTAACGTTGGACCTCAAGGAGGCATACCTGTATGTCCCTATCAGACAAAGTTGCAGAAGATAACTCCATTTCATTGCAGGTTCAACCCATTACCAATTCTCTGCACTGCCCTTTGGCTTATCTACTGCGCCCGGGGTCTTCACAAAATGCCTGGCACCAGTAATTGCATACTGCAGACAAAGAGGAATTCAAATATACCCATACCTGGACGACTGCCTCATCCAAGCAGAAAGCAGGGACATCCTCTTACAACATCTGGCTTTTGTAAAACATCTTCTAAGTTGCCTGGGGTACACAGTAAACGAAAAGAAATCAAAACTAGTACCCTCAAAATATGGCATTCCTGGGTGCCAGCTTGAACACAACGGCCCAGAAGGCTTATCTGACGCCAGACAAACAACTACAACTGACTCAATATTTCAAAACAATGGCAACAAAGACCCAACTACCTGCAAAAAAAATTCTGCAGGCCTTGGGCTTCATGGCATCTTGCATACTACTAATACCATTTGCAAAGCTGCATGTGAGGAAATTACAGTGGTATCTAAAAAGCGTATGGTCTCAACACAGCCACAGCTTGGACACAATGATATCTCTCATTCCCTGCCTACAACAGGAGTTTCTGTGGTGGTCACTGGCATGTCACCTCAACAAAGGTCAGCCTTTCACCTTGCCCCCAGCCAGGCAAACTATGACAACAGATGCATCAGGCTACGCCTGGGGGGCACACATGGCAGGACAAGTGCGTTCAAGGCATATGGACTGCAGATCAAAGGAATCTGCACATCAATCAAAAAGGGATGCTAGCTGTATAGAATGCTCCGACAGCCTTCAAGAATCTTTTACATCCAGGACAACTTACAATAAGGACGGACAACACCGCAGTAATGTGGTACATAAACAAACAAGGGGGTACACACTCCTATCCTCTATGTAGGCAAGCAATGACCTTGTGGAACACAGCTCTGGCTTACCAAGTTCAGTTACAAGCTCAATTCCTGCCAGGACAAAAGAACACATTGGCAGACGACCTGAGCAGAAACATCATGGATCCCCACGAGTGGAAACTGGATCCACAAGTATTTGCAATGATGACTCAAAAATGGGGCCTTCCAGACATAGACCTGTTTGCCAGTCCTCAAAACTATCAACTAACAAAATTTTGTACAAGGACACTTCACCATCAAGCTTGGAAAGTGGACGCACTCTCATTCAGTTGGAAAAACCTGACAGTATATGCCTTCCCTCCATTGCCTCTCCTCACAAAGGTGCTTCTGAAAGTCAGAAAGGAAAGACCACGACTGATTCTCATAGCCCCAGACTGGCCACGCCAGCACTGGTACCCACTATTGAGGAATATGGCCCAGGGCCCATCTTGGATTTTACCACAAACTGCCCATTTGCTCACACAGCAAAACAATCCAGATTCTTCACAACCAGCTAAAAACCTTAAATCTGGCTGCATGGCAAATCACCTAAACATCCAGCCAGCTCCTCTTTCCCAAGCAGTTATGGATGTTATTCTAGAAGCTAGGAGGCCCAGCACCAGGAAGACCTATTCGGACAAATGGAAAAGGTTTTGTGCCTGGAACCAAGCTAAAGGCCAAAACACACTTCAGCCTCACATGCCTATGATTCTACAGTATTTAACTGAGATGTTGCACAAAGAACTTTCCTTTTCTTCCATTAAAATCCATGCATCAGCTATTTCAGCCCACTACAACATGGAACACCCCTTATTTTCGCACCCACTTCTAAGGCAGTTCCTCAGAGGGGCAAAAAACATTAGGCCCCCCCAGGAGAGCACCTACAGCAACATGGGACCTACATTTTGTTCTGGAAAAACTTGCGCTACCTCCCTTTGAACCAGCTTTCTCTGCAGATCTACAGTTCCTATCATGGAAGACTGCCCTGCTGCTAGCAATAACTTCAGCTAGAAGAGTCTCAGAGGTGCAGGCACTAATGGCAGTGGAACCTTTCCTCATTTTCCATCAAGACAGAGTTTCTCTACGAACTAATCCTTCCTTCATGCCTAAGGTGGTTTCCAGTGTGTCTTTAAATCAAACCATTCACTTACCCACCTTCTTCTCAAACCCACAGAACAAAGGAGAAAGACTCCTGCATTCCTTGGACATTCACAGGCAACTTCGCTACTACTTGGATAAAACTAAGGCTTTCAGAAAATCTGAACAGCTCTTTGTATCCTATGCTACAGCTTCACAAGGGAAGGCTATATCAAAACAAACCATTTCCAAATGGATAGGACATTGCATTCGTTTCTGCTATACTCATCATGGAAAACCAGTTCCTGCTACCATTAGGCCCCACTCTACCAGGGCAACAGCTACATCTACAGCCTTCCTCAGGGGGGTTCCAACCAAGGAGATTTTGGAAGCTGCAACTTGGAGTTCAGTAAACACCTTTACCAAACACTATCACTTACCACTTTACTCTAAGACTAGGGCTGGCTTCGCCACTGCAGTTTTGCAGGGCCTTCTAGCCTCCTCTAACCCTCTATAACACCTCCACCCATCCATAGCTCTGAGATTCTACCCAAGTGTGATGACTGCAGCAGGGTAACATGATGAACATAGTACAGTTTTGTACCTACCATAAATGTAGATGTTAGAGTGTACACCCTGCTGCATTCCAGGTTACCCTCCCTCCATCCCCTCTGATCTAACTGGCTAAATCTGTACAATACCTTCCTGATGTATTTGCTTATAGCTGGAGTTATTTTGTTTTTGTGCAAAAATTACTTAATTTGGTACTAATTACTGACCACCTTTTTGGGGGCACCTGACATCTGGGGCAAGAAAAACTGAAGAAAATTGGCGTCTGATGCATTATATATACCCCTGGCGCACTGATGTCAGGGAAGAAGCAACAGCAACCGACGCCGGACCAAGACTATGGAATTCCAGCCGACTGTGGGACCGCCTGACGACAGGATAACCCAAGTGTGATGACTGCAGCAGGGTGTACACTCAAACATCTACATTTATGGTAGGTACAAAACTGTACTTTCTGCTTTTAGGGGTGTGCTATCGATGGGGTAATTTCCTAGTGTGGCTGACTTTCCAAAAGGTAGTAGTGTGCATTTCTTGGCATTAAGTTTTAAGCAGTGGCTTTGGGTACCAGTCATTTGTCTGTTAGTCCTAACTGTAGGATGTTGGTGTCTGATGCGGATTCTGTGACTACTGCTAGTTTGCAGTTATCTGCAGACTTGGTCAGCCAGAGGCCCTTGACATTTGCTTTGATTTCCAAGTTGTAGATGGCAAAAAGATGCGTTCCCAGCACAGAGTTGTGAGGGACTCCATTAATGACCAACCTTTTTGTGAAGGTGGTCTCCCTGTCCTAACTTCTTGGGTCCTATCTGAGAGCCAGCTGGCTATCCAGCATGCAGCATATGGGTTTTTGCCTATATCCATGAGTTTACAGTGCCTGAGTGAGGCCTTGCATTAGATGTCTTAGCCAGGTCAAGATACAGTATGCACCATTTTAACCTCCTTCATTGGCTTGGTGACCATCTCAAAGAAGTCCGCCAGGCTTAGTAGGCATGATATGATTGTGATGAAACCAAACTGGGTTCTATCCAGTGTTCATCATTTACGGCTTTGCATATAAAACTAGTCAGACTTATGGGTCTGTAGTTCCTTGGGTGGGTTGATGGCTCACCCTTGTGCAGAGGGTTAGTGGTTGCAGTTTTCCATTCACATGGCACAGAGTGTGTCTGGAGGCTGTGATTAAACAGTGGCTGTAGTGGTCATGATAGGTCGTGTTTCAGGCTATTTGAGGTGTCCTGGAATGTTATCGGGGCCCATTGATGCAGCATTTTTGGTCCTAGAGAGCACTTCTAGGACCTATTCCCCGGTTATATTTTGTGTGTGTGTGGGGGGGGTGTTATTTCCTGGAGGTGTTTGGGGATGAGAAAGAGGAAAACTGGAGCTGAATTTATCAGCCAACAGATATGCCGTATCTTACATCTTCATGTAGGTAGCTCCATGTACAGTCAGTTCTGCACACTGCTGTGTGCTGCATTTCACGTTTCAGACATGGCTAAAGAAAGCCTTGTGGTTATCCTTTACATTGGAGGCTATCTTTACCTCAAATTTGGCTTTAGTAGACTTAATTTGACCTCTTAATTGTTTACGTTGATGAGTGTTATGCTGGGCATAGCAGTTCTAATGTTTGCTATGTACAACCTGTTTGGATTTTATTGCAGAGATTTGTTCTTTTGAATTCTTGGCTGTCGCCATGCATTTATTGACATGATTCTACACGGTTTCTGTGAACAATCCTGAATAGGCAGTCATGTTTTCATGGTTCTGGGGGCGGGGCTTGAAATTTTGACATGTTACTGCTTTGTAGAAGGAAGTTTGCATTAGAATAGTCCTTAAATGTTATGGGATTAGCTAGGGTCACAGATTTTTTTTTTTATTATAAAGGAGACTGCTTTGTTGTCTGACCTTACCCGAGAGGGCACTTCACGGGGTGGGCTGGGGGTCATGGGGGGTTAGAGTTCTTTCATGTTTGAGAGTACCAAGATGAGTATGTTTCTACCCCCTAGTGGGTGCTTGGACTATATGGTATAAGGTGTTTGTGCTTACAAAGTCTAAGAATCTCTGGGCCTGTAAGCTTTGAGTCATTTAAGTACCCCAGTTTATAATGGAGTAGTTGAAGTTACCAATTAATGTGGAGTTGGGTTGCATGATGAGGGCCTCCAGTAAGTCCAGGTATGAGTTGTGGGTTGGGTTGGTCATAGAGGGTGACCTGTAGCTTGCAAGGATATAATATGGGATTTTGCATATGGAAACCTAGACATGGAGAAGTTTAAGAACGTCATCCTGTTTGACTAGTCTTGAGGTGAGTCATTTGTTATAGATTTGAGACATCGCCGCCTTTGGTCACTACCTGTGCAGTAGTTAGCTTGAATGTGTGGAAGGCATTCTAGCCCTGCACTACCAGGGTGCTTCTGCAACTTTTTGAGAATTTTGGAATACCAGGGTCATGTGTTAGTTTATTCTGACTAACTGTGAAAGTATGAGGAATGTTTTGTTTGCAGTTGCTTCTTATTCAAAGACTCATAAACTGTTACTAGGCTAACGACCCGGGGGGGGGCTTTTCTAAGCCTAGCCAAGTTTTCCCTGAAAGAATAATGTCCTGCATGCAAATAGGACATTGACGGCCAGGCATTTATAAATAACTCTGTCCATAAGGGACATGGGTGCCAGGCCCGATGTAAATTTCCTATTCCCCAACCACTTGTCTAGGTTGCACTTAAACTGGGTAGTAGACTAACTTAGCTTCACATGGATGGAAAGCCTGATGATGATCATCGTGCATACAGCTGCAGTAATCACAGATGGGTTTTCAGCCGTCAGGCGGTCCCTCGGTCGGCCGAATTCCAAAGTCTTGGTCCGGCGTCTGTTGTCGTCGCTTACTCTTCTGACGTCAGTGAGGCCTGAGTATATAAGACACAGCCAACGCCATGTTCTTCGGTCTTTTTTGCCGCGCGGTGCCCAAAGCAGAAGCAGTTCGCAAGTGCCGGTCGGCCAGCTCCTGAATTACGAAAAAATTGGAAACCGAAGTCTTCATTAAAGCTAAGTACCCTGTTGGGGAAACTTATCTTGCCTCAGACCAATGTCAGAAAAAGTTAATAATTGTATTTCTTGTGGGGAAGCAAATACCGCATAAGGATTTCCATTCCCTTTGCATACCTTGTTTGGGCCAAGACCACGACGTCTCGGGCTGTCGCTTTTGCGCTACCTTCAATAAACGCACTATTAAGCATCGGGCAGAGTTCGCCCAACACTACTTTGGTAAAGCTTTTGATTATAAAATGTCGTCGGACACTCCGACTACCGCTTTGCCCAAAAAAACACAAGGAAAATGACCGACACGCGAGGCCTGTGGTCTCCGCCGACACCATGCCAAAACAGGCTACACGTGGCCCGGTTCTCAGCGAGACGCCTTTGCAGTCCCTGACTACCGACGACACTCCTTTGGCGGTGTCTTCTGTACCCGAGACCGCTGGGTCCTCGGCCCTTTCCCAGACTACTACCGAAGCCCCTGCTAATGTAGAGCCTACTAATGTGGACAGGTCCACCTCCACCCATGGTGTATTTAGGCCCTCATCTTCTTTTTCAATTAAGGCCTTACTAAATCCAAAGCAGCCAGGCATCCCACGAGACCGGTTGCACAGGGCCCATCTTCAGGACCCATGCCTAAAAAACAGATGCTAAAAATGGCTGAGGATTTAATTACTCTCATCAGAGGTTCTCATCCCCCTCCTGACAAGAGACCCACAGTGGAGGAAGATTCTCCCTCTTCTGATCAGGGATCCATTTTATCAGAACATTCTGATGCAGAGGAACACTCTTATTCTCCTTTTGAGGATTCGGATGCAGAACAGTCCATTCCTTCGTATCCCTCCTGAGGATTTTTCCTTTGGGAAACCTTGCACACCTTGAGGGAACACTTCCATTGGGAAGGCCAAGACTTTTCAGATTCCAAGAAAAGACTTAGGGAATTTCTTTGGTTACCTCAACACAGACCTGTGGCTATACCCCCTGTTTTGGACATACTGGATGATGTCTATTCGGAGGCTTGTCTTAACCCTGATTCTCTGCCTCCTGCACCAGTCAAACCTGATAGGTATTACAGAGTACCCAGCTCTCACCAATTTCTCTTCAAAAGCCATAATGCTGACCCTGAAACCATTTCACAAGGCCCCAAGGGATTGAAGGCCTCCACTGCCAAGAATCCACTTCCTGCAGAAAGGGAATCCAGATCTTTAGAAAGGTGGGGTAAAAAGGTATATACCTCGGCCACCCTAGCCATGAGGGCCTTAAACTGTCAGTTTCATATAATTAAATATCAACAGTACCTGTTATCACAATTAAGGAACAAAATGTCTTAACCTGAACAACCAGATTTAAAAGAGTTACAGGATATGATGCATAGTGCAGAGCAAGTGGGTAAACACACCTTACAATGTGGTTATGATGCCCTAGAGGCCTCCAGTAGAGCGGCTGCTACAGGATCAGTCATTCGCAGACATGCCTGGCTTAGGGAACAAAATTTGCCTGATCATGTGAAAGCTAAACTTCTAGATGCTCCTTTACAAAAGGATGTACTATTTGGTACTAATGCTGAGGAGATGCTACGGAAAATGGAAGAAAAAACCAAATCTATGCAAACTGTCAAAGCTTTCTTACAGGTTCAACCACCACGTTTTAGCAGAAATTGGCCTTCAAAAAACTGGTCCTTTCCAGCCACTGACAAGCCTCAAAGAGGTAGATACAGGCTACAAGGGGCAGAGGGCAATCACAAGGATCATATAGAGGCAGACAATGGCAAACTCCAGCACCAAGAGGTGGTGAAGACAGTGCACAACAATACAGGAAGCAAACCCAATGACTCCCTCATTTCCATGCCAAGCAGGTCTCAGCTGGCAGCACCTTTGGGAGGGAAACTAGCATTATTTGCAAGCAATTGGTATATTGTCACAACAGACAAATGGATTCTGGACATTATAAACAGAGGCTACAAATTTCAATTTCACACTCTTCCAAAAATGAAAGGCATGCCAAACCTGCCACAAAATCAAAGGGCAGAGGCACAACTGCAAATTTCAAAGCTCATAAACATGAGAGCTATTCAAAAGGTACCTACGCACCAACAAGGTCAAGGTTTTTATTCAAGACTTTTTCTGGTACCAAGGAAAGGAACCGACTGGAGACCCATTTTGGACTTATCAATCCTAAACACATTTCTACTCGTACCAAAATTCAAGATGCTCACATTACAACAACTTCTTCCCATGCTGGGCAAGGAGTTTTGGCTTGTAACATTGGACCTCAAGGAGGCATACCTGCATGTCCCAATCAGACAAAGCTGCAGAAGATACCTCGGATTTCTTGCAGGTTCAATCCACTATCAATTCTCTGCATTGCCCTTTGGCTTATCTACTGCGCCCAGAGTATTCACAAAGTGCCTGGCATCAGTGATTGCCTACTGCATACTTCAAGGGATACAAATTTACCCTTATCTGGACGACTGCCCGATCCAAGCGGACAGCAAACACATACTTCTGGAACATCTGGCATATGTGACACGGTTACTGCTTTCTCTGGGATCTACAATCAACAAAGAGAAATCAAGGCTAACACCATCTCAGAAAATAACCTTCCTGGGTGCCAACTTGGACACAAACACCCAGATGGCATATCTTACGCCAGAAAAACAGGGGCAACTATCTCAGTACTTCAAAATACTAGCAAAAAGTACCAGGCTTACTGCAAGGAAAATCCTGCAGGCTCTGGGATTCATGGCATCTTGCATTCTTCTAATCCCATGTGCAAAGCTGCATATGAGGAAACTTCAGTGGTACCTAAAAAATCTATGGTCTCAACACAGTCACAGTTTGGAAACAATTATACCAATAATTCCATGTTTACAAAAGGAATTTCTATGGTGGGCCCAAGCATGTCAAGTAAACACAGGCCTTCCATTCTGCAAGCCTCAAGCAAAACAAGTCATAACCACAGACGCCTCAGATTACACCTGGGGGGAGCACATGAAGGACAGGTGCATTCAGGGCAGATGGTCCCAAAAGGAAAAGCACCTTCACATCAATCAAAAAGAAATGCTAGCAGTAATAAATGCAATTACAGCTTTCAAGGACTTCCTGCATCCAGGACAATTACTGATAAGAACAGACAACACCACAGTAATGTGGTACATAAACAAACAAGGAGGAACACATTCATACCCCTTGTGCAGACTAGCCATGACTCTTTGGAACTTGGCTCTGGAAAGACAAATCGAACTTCAAGCACAGTACTTGCCAGGATTGGAAAACACACTGGCAGACAATCTAAGCAGAAATATGACAGATCCACACGAATGGAAGTTACATCCTCAGGTGTTTACAGAAATAATCCAAGCGTGGGGGAGGCCAGACACAGATCTTTTTGCCTCCCACAGGAACCATCAATTGGAAAAGTTTTGTTCAAGGACCTTTCATCCAAAGGCCTGGAGAGTGGACGCCCTTTCATTCAGTTGGACAGCATGGACAGTTTACGCATTCCCACCTCTGCCTCTTCTGCCCAAGGTGCTTTTGAAAGCAAGAACAGACAAACCAAGGATGATACTGATTGCTCCAGATTGGCCAAGGCAACACTGGTATCCACTCCCGAGGAGCCTAACACATACTCCTCCCTGGTCCCTGCCTCTAATGCCTCTTCTGCTGACTCAGCACAGCTACAAAACTCTTCACAGTCAGCTGAAAACACTCAATCTCGCTGCATGGAAAATTCTTTAACACAACAACAGACCCTACTCTCCAAGGAGGTGCAGGATGTCATTTTGGAGGCCAGAAGGCCATCTACTAGAAAAGCTTACTCAGCAAAATGGAAGCGGTTTTGCTCTTGGAATGAGAAAAGAGGCCAGGACCCTAGAAAATTGAACTTGCCTCCGGTATTACAGTATCTAGCTGAGCTGCTGAACAGTGGACTTTCATTTTCTTCCATAAAAATACATGCCTCAGCCATTTCTGCAGAATTCAACACGGATCCCCCATTTTCTCACCCACTCTTACGACAGTTCCTCAGAGGGGCTAAGAATATAAGACCTCCAAGGAAGCAACCAATACCAGCCTGGGACCTTAATTACATACTAGAAAAATTAACATTGCCTCCTTTTGAACCAGCTGCCTCAACAGATTTGCAATATTTGTCCTGGAAAACAGCCTTCCTTCTGGCCATCACTTCGGCTCGTAGGGTTTCTGAACTACAGGCCCTCATGGCGGTGCAGCCCTTCCTCATTTTCCATCAGGACAGGGTTTCCCTTCGTACCAACCCATCATTTATGCCAAAAGTGGTATCCAGGGTAGCCTTAAATCAAGCCATACACCTCCCTCCCTACCTTTTATCCCAATCCTCAAAACAAAGGGGAAAGGCTGCTACACTCTTTAGACATCCATAGGCAGCTACGTTTTTATTTGGACAGAACTAAGTCCTTCAGGAAATCAGAACAACTTTGTGTCCTGTGCTGTTGGGGCTCAAGGGAAACCAGTTACAAAACAGACTATTTCCAAGTGGATTGGCCACTGCATACGGTTTTGTTATTCCTATCATGGGAAATCTATTTCTACAGGTATCCGATCACAGTCCACCAGGGCCACAGCCACCTCTACAGCCTTCCTCAGAGGTGTTCCTACCAAAGATATTTTGGAGGCAGCCACTTGGAGTTCTGTACATACCTTCACAAAACACTACCACCTTCCTTTATATTCCAGAACAAGAGCAGGCTTTGCCACTGCTGTTTTGCAGGGCATTCTGGCTCAACCCAGTTCCTCCTAATACCTACCACCCTATGCATAGCTTTGGGACTCTACCCATCTGTGATTACTGCAGCTGTATGCACAATGAACATAGTACAGTTTTGTACCTACCATAAATGTAGATGTTAGTGCTAATACAGCTGCAGTACAGGTTTCCCTCCCTCCTTCCCCACTTGGTAAAGGCATGGGGCCTTACAACCTCTTCATACTACCTTACTGGGTTATCCTGCTATGTTTTATTTGCTTGCTTACACTGTTTTTGGATTACATTGCATTGCTTGTATATGTAGATAAGAATTATTTATGTATTGCCTTCCTTTTGGGGGCACCTGACATCTGGGGCAAGAAAGACTGAAGAACATGGCGTCGGCTGTGTCTTATATACTCAGGCCTCACTGACGTCAGAACAGAAGAGTAAGCGACGACAACCGACGCCGGACCAAGACTTTGGAATTCGGCTGACCGAGGGACCGCCTGACTGCTGAAAACCCATCTGTGATTACTGCAGCTGTATTAGCACTCTAACATCTACATTTATGGTAGGTACAAAACTGTACTTTCTTCTTGTTTCACTGTTGCAGTCATTACATTTGGGTTTTCTGCTTGCAGGTAGCCCTCAGTCGGCCTGATTAACAAAGTCTTGGGTCCTCCGTCGGTTGCTGTCCCTTCTTCCATGACGTCGGGTGATCAGGGATATAAAACATGCAGCCGACGCCATTACATCAGTCTTTCTTGCCGTGCGGTGTCCAAAACAGAAGCAGTTTCGCAAGTGCCAGTCGGCAGACTCCTGAAATTTTTCGTTTTTCGAGTTTCAGAACCGAAGACTTCAACTAAAGCCAAGTACCTCGTTGGGGAAACTTTTTTTCTTGCTCCTTAATGATGTCAGTAAAAGTTAATAATTTCATTACTTGTGGAAAGCAAATACCTCATAAAGATCTTCATTCGTACTGTGTTCCTTGCCTAGGCCCTGACCAATGACGTACCTTGCTGTCGGTTTTGTGCTTTATTTAATAAGCGCACAATCTATCGTCGGTATATTTTCTCCTCTAAATATTTCGGTTCTCAGTTTAATTATCCAGAAATGTCGTTGGTTAGCCATCCGACTACCAGAATTCCGAAAAACACAAAGATAGACAGACAGGCGGCCGAGGTCCAAAAGTGCTGTCGACACTTCTAAGCCAGTCGCCAGTTCGCTGGTACTCAGTGAGGCACTTTTGCAGCCCCTGATACCCGCTACTTTTGATTTGCAGGCCTCTACTGAGACCCATTTGGAGTCTGGTATGCCACAAGATTCTTCAACTATGGAACCCGTTGATGTCTCTACCTTGGATGGGTCCGGATCCGCTGTGCAGGCACTGGCTTTGAGGGTGTATTCAGGCCTACAGACTTGCATATTAAACTGACGCCTCCTTCTTTACTTAGGCCTACATCTTGATCCATGCTTAAAAAAACAACGCTCAGGCCACATGCTCAAGCCTCTATGCCTAAAAAACAAATGATAAGAATGGCTGAAGATCTAATAACTGTAATCAGGGGTAGCCAACCCCCTTCTAAGAGGCCTAGGACTGAAGTTTATTATGAATCTTCTGATCAGGATTCTGTTTCTGATTCTTCTGATGATCTGGATTTGCCCTTATCTACTTATGAAGATTCTGATGCAGAGGACTCCATTCCCTCTGCTTCCCCTCCTGAGGATTTTTCTTCTGGGGAAACCTTACATACTCTTAAGGGAGCATTTCCACTGGGAAAGCCAGGATTTTTCTGATTCAAAAAAGAGGCTTAGGGATTTCCTGCTCCTAACTCAGCATAGGACTTTAGCTATTACTCCTGTACTACACATTGTTGATGCTTTTTAGGAATCTAGTTTGGCCCCTGATTCCCTGCCTCCTGCTCCCAGAAAACCTGACAACTACAGGGTCCCTGAGTCCCACAAGTTCCTTTTTTAAAAATCCTATTGCAGATCCAGAGACAGAGGCCCAAGGGCATTAAGGCTTCTACTGCTAAAAATCCTACCCCTTCTGATAAGAGATTCCAGGGCGCTGGATAGATGGGGTAAGAAGGTTTGCACTTCTGCAACCTTGGCCATTAGGGCTTTAAACTGCCAGATGTTCATCATGTTACCCTGCTGCAGTCATCACACTTGGGTTATCCTGCCATCAGGTGGTCCCGCAGTCGGCCTGAGTTCCAAAGTCTTGGTCCGGCGTCGGTTGCTGTCTCTTCTTCCCTGACGTCAGTGCGCCAGGGGTATATAAGAGGCATCAGACGCCGTTTTCCTCAGTCTTTCTTGCCGCGCGGTGCCCGAAGCAGGTCGGCCGACACCTGAGATTTTCGATTCTAATTTCAGTCCGAAGTCTTCAATAAAGCTAAGTACCCCATTGGGGAACCTTTTCTTGCCTCAGTCAGATGTCAGGAAAAAGTTAACAATTGCATTTCTTGTGGGAAGCAAATACCTCATAAGGACTTCCATTCTTATTGCATTCCTTGCCTAGGCCCAGACCACGACGTCACAGGTTGTCGTTTTTGTGCTAGGTTTAATTAACTATCAAACGCCGTTTTGACTTCGCACGACATTACTTTGGTAGGAAATTTAATTATATCATGCCATCGGAGCAGCCTACAACTGGCATGCATAAAAAACACAAGGATAAGGACAGGCAGCCTAGGAACAAGCCAGACTCAGAGGCCTCTGCTGGGCCTGTCGCCGGTTCTCCAGATTTCAGTGAGGTGCCTACGCAGCCCCTGACGACCGCAGAATTGGAACCCCAGACAGCTGCAGATTCTCAAGCGGAGTTTACTAGGCCGACACAGCCATCTTCATTAGGTCCTTCCGACACCGGAGCAGAAGGAGACCCCGGTGCAGTGGAAACACCTTCGGTTGCAGAAGGTGTCTTCAGACCGACTACACTCTCACCATTAAATCTTATGCTAAGCTTAAAACTCCATTAAAACCAAAAAGGACTGTACATCAGTCTACAGTTCAAGGCCCCATGCCTAAGAAACAGATGTTTAAGATGGCTAAAGATTTGATTACCCTAATCAGGGATTCCCATCCCCCTCCAGATAAAAGACCAAGACTAGAGGAGGATTATGCTTCCTCTGACCAGGTTTCAATTTCCTCAGATTCTTCTGAGGAACAGGATTACACTTTTCCCTCTTATGAAGACTCTATTCCCTCAGCATCTCCCCCTGAAGACTACTTCTTTGGGAAAACTTTACATACCTTGACGGAACATTTCCACTGGGAAGGCCAGGACTATCCTGATTCTAAGAAAAGGCTCCGAGAGTTCATTTTACTACCCCAGCACAGACCACTTGCTATCCCTCCAGTTTTAGATATTGTGGATGATGTTTACTTGGAGTCTAGTCTAAATCCGGACTCTCTACCTCCTGCTCCAGCCAAACCAGACAGATACTACAGAGCACCTGACTCCCACAAATTCCTTTATAAAAGCCCTGTGGCTGACCCAGAAACAATTTCCCAGGGTCCCAAGGTGGCTAAAGCTTCTATGGCTAAAAATCCTGTGCCCTCTGAAAGGGATTCCAGAGCCCTAGATAGATGGGGAAAGAAAATATACACCTCAGCAACTCTGGCTATGAGAGCATTAAATTGTCAGTTTCACATGCTGAAATTTCAGCAATTCCTAATGTCTCAATTAAAACAAAAAATGAGCACACATACTGAACAGTCTGAATTCAAGGAAATGCAGGATCTGTTGCATGCAGCTGAACAGGTGGGCAAACATACTTTACAATGTGGATTTGATTCATTGGAAACTTCCTGTAGAGCAGCTGTTACTGGGTCTGTCATACGTAGACATGCTTGGTTAAAAGAACAAACCCTACCTGATCATGTTAAAGCAAAATTATTGGATGCACCTTTACAGCAGGATGTATTATTTGGTGTCAAAGCAGAATAGGTTTTAAAGAAAACTGAGGATAAGGCAAAGTCTATGCAGACGGTCAAGGATTTTTTACAGGTACAACCCCCTCGTTTCAGCAGAAATTGGCCAACAAAAAACTGGTCCTTTCCAGCTTCTGACAGATCACAGAGGGGAAAATACAGACGCCCAAGGGGCAGAGGTCAGTCACAAGGCCCTTACAAACCTCTCCAATGCGGTACTGCTACCCAGAAAGGAGGAGAAGACAGGCCCCAAGCTAGCAGAAGACAAACACAATGACTCAATCCTCAAACTACCAAGCAAATCTCTCCTGGCAGCTCCCTTGGGAGGAAAATTAGCATTTTTTGCAGACAACTAGCACATCATCACGAAAGACAAATGGATCCTAAACATTGTCTCACAAGGATACAGATTCCACTTTCATACCTTGCCAAGGATAAAAGGAATGCCAAACCTGCCACCAAATCAATGGGCAGAGGCACAAAAACAAATTACAGCTCTCATGGACATGAGAGCCATTCAACAGGTACCTACACAGGAGCAAGGACAAGGATTTTACTCAAGACTCTTTCTAGTCCCCAGAAAAGACTAAGCATGGAGACCCATTCTGGATCTTTCAGTTCTGAACACCTATCTGCAAGTACCAAAATTCAAGATGCCAACACTACAGCAGCTTCTTCCCATGCTGGGCAAGAATGCTTGGCTAGTAACGCTGGACCTCAAGGAGGCGTACCTGCATGTCCCTATCAGACAAAATTGCAGAAGATACCTCAGCTTCATTGCAGGTTCAACGCATTATCAATTCTCTGCACTGCTGTTTGGCTTATCTACTGCGCCCAGGTCTTCACAAAATACCTGGCACCAGTAATTGCATACTGCAGACAAAGAGGAATTCCAATATACCCATACCTGGACGACTGCCTTATTCAAGCAAAAGCAAGGACATTCTTTTAAAACATCTGGCATTTGTCAAACACTTTCTAAGTTGCCTAGTGTACACAGTAAACGAAAAGAAATCAAAACTAGTGTCCTCACAAAACATAATATTCCTGGGTGCCAGCTTGAATACAACGGCCCAGATGGCTTATCTCACGCCAGACAAGCAACAACAGCTGACTCAATATTTCAAAATAATGGCAACAAAGACCCAACTCCCTGCAAGAAAAATTCTGCAGGCCTTGGGATTCATGGCATCTTGCATACTACTAATACCATTTGTAAAACTGCATATGAGGAAATTACAATGGTACCTGAAAAGCATATGGACTCAGCACAGCTTGGAAACAATGATACCACTCATTCCCTGCCTTCAACAGGAGTTTCTATGGTGGGCACAGGCATGTCACCTCAACAAGGGTCAGCCTTTCACCTTACCCACAGCCAGGCAAAGTATGACAACAGATGCATCGGACTATGCCTGGGGAGCATACATGGCAGGACAGTGCATTCAGGGCAAATGGACTACAGAGCAAAGGCATCTGCATATCAATCAAAAAGAAATGCTAGCAGTACAGAATGCCCTAACAGCTTTCAAGGACCTCTTACACCCAGGACAACTAATAATAAAGACGGACAATACCACAGTAATGTGGTACATAAACAAACAAGGGGGCACACATTCCTACTCTCTATGCAGGCAAGCAATGAACTTGTGGAACACAGCACTGTCTTACCAGGTTCAGTTACAAGCACAATTCCTGCCAGGAAAGAAAAACACAATGGCAGACTACCTAAGCAGAAACATCATGGATCCACACGAGTGGAAACTACATCCACAAGTATTTGCAATGATAGCTCAAAAATGGGGACGCCCAGACATAGATCTGTTTGCCAGCCCCCAAAACTACCAACTTCAAAAATTTTGCGCAAGGACATTCCATCCACAAGCTTGGAAAGTGGATGCCCTCTCATTCAGTTGGAAAACATTAACAGTGTATGCCTTTCCTCCACTGCCTCTTCTAGCAAAGGTACTGCTGAAAGTCAGATTAGAGAGGCCACAAATGTTACTCATTGCACCAGACTGGCCACGCCAGCATTGGTATCCAATTCTATGGAACATGGCCCACGGTCCACCATGGATTTTACCACAAATTCCTCACCTGCTCACCCGGCAAGACAATCTGATTCTACACAGCCAGCTCAAGACTTTAAACCTGGCTGCATGGCAAATTACCTAAACAACCAGCCAACACCTCTATCCAAAGCTGTTATGGATGTCATTCTGGAGGCCAGGAGGCCCAGCACCAGGAAAACCTATTCAGACAAATGGAAAAGATTTTGCGCCTGGAACCAGGCTGAAGGCCAAAATCCCCTTGAACCAAACATTCCTCAGATTCTACAATATTTAACTGAGATGTTGCACAAAGGACTTTCCTTTTCATCTATTAAGATCCACGCCTCAGCAATTTCAGCTCATTACAACACGGATCCTCCTTTATTCTCGCATCCACTCCTAAGACAGTATCTCAGAGGGGCTAAGAACATAAGACCCCAGGAGAGCACCAACACCTACTTGGGATCTCAACTTTGTTCTGGAAAAGCTTACACTGCCGCCCTTTGAACCAGCTTTTTCAGCTGATTTAAAATTTCTTTCATGGAAAACTGCCCTGCTACTAGCAATAACCTCAGCTAGACGAGTCTCAGAGCTACAGGCACTAATGGCAGTGGAGCCTTTCCTCATTTTTCATCAAGACAGAGTCTCTCTATGAACTAACCCTTCCTTTATGCCAAAGGTGGTATCCAGTGTGGCCCTAAACCAAACCATTCATTTTGCCCACCTTTTTCCCAAATCCCCAGAACAAAGGATAAAGACTCCTGTACTCTTTGGACATTCACAGGCAATTATGTTACTACTTGGATAAAACTAAGGCTTTCAGAAAATCTGACCAGCTCTTTGTAGCCTATGCTGCAGGATCACAAGGAAAAGCTATCTCAAAACAGACCATTTCTAAATGGATAGGGCATTGCATACATTTCTGCTACACGCATCATGGGAAACCGCTACCTGCTAACTTTAGGTCCCACTCCACCAGGGCTACAGCTACATCAGCAGCCTTTCTCAGGGGAGTGCCAACCAAGTGTATTCTGGAAGCTGCAACTTGGAGTTCAGTGCACACTTTCACCAAACACCATCACTTACCTCTATATTCTAAGACTAGAGCTGGTTTTGCCACTGCAGTTTTGCAGGGCCTACTAGCTTCTTCTAACCCTGTTTAACTCCACCACCCATCCTTAGCTTTGGGATTCAACCCAAGTGTGATGACTGCAGCAGGGTAACGCAATGAACATAGTACAGTTTTGTACCTACCATAAATGTAGATGTTAGAGTGTTCACCCTGCTGCAGTCCAGGTTACCCTCCCTGCATCCCCTCTGAACTAGCTGAACTTATCCATACCACTCTATCCTATACAACCTCTGTGGTGTTCTGTGGTGTATTTGCTTGCGCCTGAAGGTATTGTTTTATTTTTATATAGCTATATATATATATATATATATATATATATATATAGAGCCTACCTATTGGGGGCACCTGACATCTGGGGCAAGAAACTGAAGAAAATGGCGTTGGATGCCCCTCATATACCCCTGGTGCACTGACGTCAGGGAAGAAGCGACAGCAACCGACGCCGGACCAAGACTTTGGAACTCAGGCCGACTGCAGGACCGCCTGACGGCAGGATAAACCCAAGTGTGATGACTGCAGCAGGGTGAACACTCTATCATCTACATTTAAGGTATGTACAAAACTGTACTTTTCATATGTTAAAGTATCAGCAACATGTTATTGGACTGCTTAAACAGAAAATGATGTTGATTCCTGACTGTGTGGAAAATAAAGAATTACAGGATTTAATGCATTCTGCTGAACAAGTTGGAAAACATACTTTGCAGTGTGGTTTTGATTCATTAGAGGCCTCTTGCAGGGCTGCTGTTACTGGGTCTGTGCTCAGAAGGCATGCTTGGCTTAAGGAGCAATCTTTGCCTGATCATGTTAAAGCTAAATTGTTGGATGCTCCTTTAAATCAGGGCCGCCTGTTTGGCAACAAGGCTGAGGAAGTTCTTAAGATGGAAGATAAAGCTAAATCTATGCAAACTGTTAAAGATTTTTTTTTTTACAAGTTCAGCCTCCTAGATTTAGTAGGCACTGGCCCTCTAAGAACTGGTCCTTTCCAGCCCCTATCAGGTCTTCTCAAGCCAAACCCAGTCACAGCAAAAACCCCAGGTTTCAGTCCCAGGGACACACAAAACTAAGCAGTGGGGGGCCTCCACTTCCAAATCTGGGAATAATAAAACTCCCCCCTATGGTAAACTGTGTCAGTGACTTACTTTTAAAATTTCCAAACACTTATCAACTGACTTCCCTTTTGGGGGGAAAGATTACTTTTCATGCAGAGAATTGGGAACCCATTACCCAAGACAAATGGGTTTTAAATATAGTGTCCCAGGGATACAGATTTCACTTCCACACATTACCAACACCAAGCGGGTGGCCGGACCTACCCCTAAATCAGTGGGCAGAGGCCCAAAAACAAGTACTTTCTCTCTTAAGCATGGGGGCTATTCAGCTGGTACCAGAAGAGGAAAAGGGACAAGGTATCTACTTGAGACTTTTCCTGGTAACCAGAAAAGACCATTCATGGCGTCCTATCCTGGACCTGTCTACTCTAAACACCTTTTTGGAGATTCCAAAATTCAAGATGCTGACTCTTCACCAATTACTTCCTATGCTAGGCAAAGATGCCTGGTTGGCAACACTAGAGTTAAAAAAGCATACCTGCACATGCCAATCGGGGAATCTTGCAGAAGGTACCTATCTTTCAAAGCAGGCTACACGCACTAGTGCCTAGCTCCAGTTATTGCATTTTGCAGGCAAAGAAATATTTAAATATACTCATACCTGGATGATTGTCTAATTCAGGCAGAAAATGATTGTCTAATTCAGGCAGAAAGCCAGGACATACTTTTGAATCATCTGGCTTTTGTTCAAGGGGATGTTCATCGTGTTATACTGCTGCAGTCATCACACTTGGGTTATCCTGCTGTCAGGCGGTCCCACAGTCGGCCGAATACCAAAGTCCTGGTCCGGCGTCGGTTGTCGTCGCTTCTTCCATGACGTCAGTGCGACAGGAGGATAAAAGAGGCAGCCGACGCCATTTTCTCCAGTCTTGCTTGCCGCTCGGTGCCCGAAGCAGAAGCAGTTCTCAAGTGCCGGTCGGCTAGCTCCTGAGATTTTTGAATCGAATTTCAGCCCGAAGTCTTCTCTAAAGCTAAGTACTGCTAGAAACTTTTCTTGCCTCAGACCGATGTCGGACAAAGTTAATAATTGCATTTCTTGTGGGAAGCAAATACCTCATAAGGATTTTCATTCTTATTGTATTCCTTGCCTAGGCCCAGACCACGACGTCTCTGGTTGTCGGTTTTGTGCTAGGTTCAACAAACGTACAATCAAGCGTCGGGCAGATTTCGCCCGACGTTATTTTGGCAGAAAATTTAACTATAGCATTTCGTCGGAGCAACTGACATCAGCAATGATTGAAAAATGCAAGGATAAGGACAGGCGACCAAGGCCAAGACCAGATACCGAGGCCTCAGCAAGGCCTGCCGCCGGTTCTCCAGTTTTCAGTGAGGCGCCTACGCAGCCCCTGACTACCGCTGATTTAGAAATTCTGACTGCCTCCCAGACCGAATCAGCTGGGCCTCAAGAGCCGGTTCCCTCTCACCCCTCGGACGCCAACCCTGACAGTGATCCGGAGATTTTGGACAGGCCTTCGGTATCTGAAGGTGTCTTCAAACCGACAACTATCTCTATTAAGTCTTATGCTAAACTTAAAGCCCCCTTAAAAGTTAGGAAACTGGGTCCACAGACCCCCCGCCCCACAGGCCCCTATGCCCCAAAAAAAAAAACAGATGCTTAAGATGGCTGAGGATTTAATTACCCTTATCAGGGGTTCACAACCCCCTCCTGACAAAAGGCCTAGACTGGACCTTCCTCTGACCAAGCATCCATTTCCTCAGCTAACTCTGTGGACCAGGATTATTCCTTCCCTCCTTATGAAGACTCAGATGCTGAAGAGTCCATTCCCTCTGTCTCCCCCCCCTGAAGACTACTCTTTTGGGGAAAGTTTACACACCATGAGGGAACACTTCCACTGGGAAGGCCAAGATTACTCTGACTCTAAGAAAAGACTCCGTGGGTTTCTTCTTCTTCCACAGCATAGACCCCTTGCAATTCCTCCAGTTTTAGACATTTTGGATGATGTTTACACCGAATCTAGTCTAAAACCAGATTCCTTACCTCCTGCATCAGCTAAACCAGACAGATACTACAGAGTTCCTGATTCTCATACGTTTCTATATAAAAGCCCTGTTGCAGACCCCAAAACCATTTTCCAGGGTCCCAAAGGGGTTAAGGCCTCTACTGCTAAGAATCCACTACCTTCTGAAAGAGATTCCAGAGCATTAGAAAGATGGGGGAAGAAAGTGTATTTGTCTGCCATTTTGGCCATGAGGCCTTAAACTGCTAATTCCACATGCTAAAATACCAGCAGTACTTGATTACACAATTAAAGCAGAAAATGATCCCTCAGACAGATCAACCTGATTTCAAAGAGATGCAGGATTTGTTGCATGCAGCAGAACAGGTGGGGGAAGCATACCTTACAGTGTGGTTTTGATTCATTGGAAGCCTCATGTAGAGCAGCTGTCACAGGATCTGTAATACGTAGACATGCTTGGCCAAAAGAGCAAGCCTTACCAGAACATGTCAAAGCAAAGTTATTGGATGCTCCATTGCAGAAAGATGTGTTATTTGGTGTCAAAGCAGAGGAAGTTTTAAAGAAAATGGAAGAAAAGGCAAAATCTATGCAGACAGTTATAGATTTTTTACAGGTACAACCTCCTCGTTTCAGCAGAAACTGGCCTTCAAAAAAACTGGTCCTTTCCTGCATCAGACCGACCCCAAAGGGGTAGGTACAGACACCCAAGGGGCAGAGGCCAGCCACAAGGTTCTTTCAGGCCTAGACAATGGCATACAACAACTCAGAGGTGGAGACGAAAGATCTCAACCCTTCAGGATACAAACACAATGACTTCCCTCTTTGCCTGCCAAGCAAAATTGCCCTGGCAGCACCTTTGGGAGGAAAACTGGCTCTATTTCCACAAAATTGGCTCATCATAACAAAGGACAAATGGGTTCTGGATATCATTACCCGAGGCTACAGATTTCATTTTTACACTTTACCACGGATGAGAGGCATGCCAAATCTGCCTCCAAACCAATGGGCAGAGGCACAAACGCAAATTTCAGCTCTCATGGATATGAAAGCAATTCATACGGTACCTACAAAGGAGCAAGGTCAAGGTTTTTACTCAAGACTGTTTCTAGTACCAAGAAAGGACAAAGCCTGGAGACCCATTTTAGACCTCTCAATTCTAAACACATACCTGGAGGTACCCAAATTCAAAATGCTCACACTACAACAGCTTCTTCCCATGCTGAGCAAGGAGTCTTGGCTGGTAACGTTGGACCTCAGAGGCATACCTGCATGTCCCTATCAGACAAGATTGCAGAAGATACCTCAGATTTTTGGCAGGTACAACGCATGATCAATTCTCTGCATTGCCCTTTGGCTTATCTACTGCGCTCAGAGTATTTATGAAATGCCTGACATCAGTAATTGCATTCTGCAGACAACGAGAAGTACAAATTTATCCATATCTGGACGACTGCCTGATCCAAGCGGACAGCAAGGCCATTCTATTACAGCATCTGGCATTTGTAGCAAAGCTGCTAGGTTGCCTAGGGTACACAGTAAACAAAAAGAAGTCAAAGCTAATACCCTCACAAGACATAATATTCCTGGGTGCCAGCTTAAATACAACGGCCCAGATGGCTTATCTCACGCCAGACAAACAAAAACAACTGACTCAATACTTCAAAAAGATGGCAACTTTTACCCAGCTCACTGCAAGGAAAATCCTGCAGGCATTTGGGTTCATGGCATCCTGCATTCAACTAATTCCACATGCAAAGCTGCATATGAGGAAATTACAATGGTACCTGAAAAGTGTATGGACTCAACACAGGCACAGCCTCAAAACAAGTATACCTCTCATTCCCTGCCTTCAAAAAGAGTTCCTATGGTGGGCTCAAGCATGTCAAATAAACAAGGGTCTTCCTTTTGTCTTACCTCCAGCAAACCAAACTATGACAACAGATTCTTCAGACTACGCCTGGGGAGCACATATGGCAGGACAGTGCATACAGGGCAAATGGTCTGCAAAACAAATGCATCTACACATCAACCAAAAGGAGATGCTAGCTGTGCAAAATGCACTGACAGCCTTCAAGGACCTCTTGCATCCAGGACAACTACTAATAAGGACAGACAACACCACAGTTATGTGGTACATAAACAGGGAGGAACACACTCCTACCCTTTATGCAGACAGGCAATGACCTTGTGGAACACAGCATTGACTTACCAAGTACAACTGCAAGCACAATTCCTGCCAGGAAAGGAAAACATATTGGCAGACGAATTAAGCAGAAATTTGGCAGATCCTCACGAGTGGAGACTACACCCACAAGTATTTTCAATGATAACTCAAAGGTGGGGATGCCCAGACATAGATCTATTTGCCTCCCCCAACAATTGCCAGCTACAGAAATTTTGCACAAGGATGTCATTCCCTAGCCTGGTAAGTGGATGCCCTATCATTCAGTTGGACAGCATTGACGCCACGTCAGCACTGGTACCCATTACTAAGGACCTTGACTCACAGCCCTCCATGGATCTTACCTCAATTCCCACTTCTGTTGACTCAGCAAAACTCTCAGATCCTTCACAGTCAGCTCAGGACTTTAAATTTAGCTGCATGGAGAATACCTTGAATTATCAATCAACACTTCTCTCAAAGGATGTCCTGAATGTCATTTTGGAGGCCAGGAGGCCCAGCACCAGAAAAACTTACTCAGACAAATGGAAAAGATTTTGTGCATGGAACCAGGCTAAAGGCCAAAATCCTTGGATACCAAACATTCCTCAAATACTGTAATACTTAACTGAGATGCTACACAAAGGCCTTTCTTTCTCATCCATTAAGATCCATGCTTCAGCCATTTCAGCTCAATATAATACGGATCCTCCCATATTCTCACACCCTTTACTAAGGCAGTTTCTCAGAGGGGCTAAGAAAACAAGACCCCCCAGAAAACCCCCAACGCCAGCTTGGGACCTCCACTTCGCTTTAGAAAATTAACACTGTCTCCTTTCAACCAGCCTTCTCAGCAGAACTACAATACTTGTCATGGAAAACAGCTCTGTTGCTGGCTATCACCTCAGCATGCAGGGTCTCAGAACTACAGGCACTTATGGCAGTGGAACCTTTCATCATTTTCCATTAGGGCAGAGTCTCTTTTAACTTACCCTACCTTTATGCCAAAGGTAGTATCCAGTGTGGCTTTGAATCAGACCATTCATTTACCTACCTTTTATCCAAACCCCCAGAATAAAGGAGAAAGACTCCTTCACTCTTTGGACATTCACAGACAGCTACGTTACTATTTGGATAAGACAAAGACCTTCAGAAAAACTGACCAACTCTTTGTATCCTATGCTGCAGGTTCACAAGGAAAGGCTATTTCAAAACAGACCATCTCCAAATGGATAGCACATTGGATCCGCTTTTGCTACTCGCACCATGGGAAAGCAGTGCCTGTTAATATTAGGTCCTATTCTACCAGGACTACAGCAACCTCAGCAGCCTTTCTCAGGGGGGTTCCAACCAAGGACATTCTGGAGGCAGCTACTTGGAGTTCAGTGCACACCTTTACCAAGCACTACCACCTTCCATTATACTCTAAAACCAGAGCTGGTTTTGCCACTGCAGTTCTGCAGGGCATCCTAGCTTCACCTAACCCAGTTTAGTACCAGCCACCCATCCATAGCTTTGGGATTCAACCCAAGTGTGATGACTGCAGCAGTATAACACGATGAACATAGTACAGTTTTGTACCTACCATAAATGAAGATGTTCGAGTGTATATACTGCTGCAGTCCAGGTTATCCTCCCACCATCCCCTCTACATACCAGGGTGTTAGTTATAACTCCATGTACATCAATCTATTGGATGCATGTCTATATGGTGTATTTGCTAACAGCTAGTACTATTGTTTATCTACTAAGGTATTTTTGCATAGTTATTTGTATTGCCTTCCTAGTTGGGGGCACCTGACATCTGGGGCAAGAAAAACTGAAGAAAATGGCGTCGGCTGCCTCTTTTATCCCCTTGTCGCACTGATGTCAGGGAAGAAGCGACGACAACCGACGCCAGACCAAGACTTTGGGTTTCGGCCGACTGTGGGACCGCCTGACTGCTGGGTGACCCAAGTGTGATGACTGCAGCAGTATATACACTCTAACATCTAAATGTATGGTAGGTACAAAACTGTACTTTCTAACTTGTCTGGGGTACACCATAAACAAAAAGAAATCACACCTGGTACCCTGTCAACAAGTTAAATTCCTGGGAGTAAGCTTGAATACAACTTCCCAGATGGCTTACCTCACGCCAGAGAAACACATTCATTTGACAACCTACTTCAAACAAGTGGCCACAAAAGCCTTGCTATCTGCAAGACAAATACTGCAAGCCTTGGAGTTCATGGCCTCCTGCATTCTTCTAATTCCATATGCAAGACTACATATGAGGTAACTACAGTGGTATCTAAAAAGCATATGATGTCAACATTCTCAAGACCTAGAAACAGTGATTCCTGTCATACCTTGCCTATGCCTAGAGTTCCTTTGGTGGGTAGAGGCCTGCCACCAAAACAAAGGACTACCTTTCACACCACCCCCTGCCGCCCAAACCCTATCAACAGACTCTACAGACTATGCATGGGGGGCTCACCTGGCAGGGAAGTGCATTCATGGCAAATGGAACCCAACTCAAATGCACCTGCATATCAATCAAAAAGAAATGTTAGCTGTACAGAATGCTCTGACAGCCTGCAAGGACCACATTCTTGCAGGACAACTAATGGTAAAGACGGACAACACCACTCTTATGTTGTACATAAACAAGCAGGGAGGTACACATTCTTACCCCCTCTGCAGACTAGCCATGGTATTGTGGAACACAGCCTTGAGCTACTAAGTGCACCTACAAGCTGAATTCCTGCCAGGAAAATTAAATACACTGGCAGACGGACCAAGCAGAAACCTCATGGACCCACACGAGTGGAAACTGGAGCCAAGGATTTTCAACATGTTGACAAGGAAATGGGGGAGCCCAGGTCTAGACCAGTTTGCCTCTCCCCAGAAATACCAATTGGACAAATTTTAGACAGGGACTCCCACAAACAAGCCTGGAAAGGTGATGCTCTGTCCTTCAGCTGGAAAAGCCTATCAGTCTATGCCCCTCCACTGCCTCTGCTCTCCAAAATACTACTAAAAATCAAACGGGACAAACGAAAAGATTCTGTGCCTGGAACCAATCTCAAGGGATGAACACAGCAGCGCCCAATTTACCTCAGATTTTACAATACTTAACTGAGATGCTTCTCAAGGGCCTGTCTTTTTTCTCCATTTAAAATGCACGCCTCAGCCATTTCAGCTCATTATAGCACAGAACCTCCCCTCTTCTCTCATCCACTGCTCAAGCAGTTCCTCAGAGGGGCCAAAATGTTGAGACCACCCAGGAGAGCTTCAACCCCAGCTTGGGACCTTAACTTTGTCTTGGAGAAAATCCCTCTACCTCCTTTTGAGCCAGCTGCTACTGCAGACTTAATTTCTTTCTTGGAAAACAGCTTTCCTTTTAGCAATCACTTCAGCTAGAAGTGTATCTGAATTACAGGCCCCTTATGGCAGTGGAGCCTTTTATCATCTTTCATGCGGACAGGGTGTCCCTCAGAACCAGTCCATCCTTCATGCCCAAGGTGGTATCCAGTGTGGCTCTTAATTGGTACATTCATTTGCCAACTTTCTTTCCCAGTCCACAGAATAAAGGGGAATGGATATTGCATTCCTTAGATGTGCACAGACAACTTGGATTCTACTTGGACAGGACTAAACCTCAAAGGAAATCTGAACAACTGCTGATGGCATTTGCTGCAGGGGCAGAGGGGAAGGCTGTTTCAAAGCAAACCATTTCTAAGTGGATAAGCCATTGCATTCATTTCTGCTATAAGCACCACGGAAAACCTATCCCCCAGGGGATCAGACCTCACTCCACCAGGGCTGCATCTACCTCTACAGCCTTTCTCAGAGGCGTCCCTACCAGGGACATCCTAGAAGCTGCTACCTGGAGTTCTGTACCTACTTTCATCAAGCATTATCATTTGCCAATTTTCTCTAAATCCAGAGCTGGCTTTTGCCACTGCAGTCTTGCAGGGCCTTATAGATGGCCCTAATGCTATCTAAATTCCTCCTCCCAACCATAGCTTTGGGAATCTACCCAAATGTAATGACTGCAACAGTGAAACACGAAGAACAAAGTACAGTTGTGTACACTTACCATAAGTGTAGATGTTAGTGCATTCACTGTTGCAGTCCTGGTTACCCTCCCTCCAGCCCCCTACCTTCTTTTGGCTATACCTCTACTTTCCTTTACTATGCTTAAAAACCTTTTTGGTGTATTTGCTTTTTGTTGGAGGTATATCTCTGTACTTTATATTTAATTGCTTCCCATTAGGGGGGCACCTGACATCTGGGGCAAGAAAAACTGATGTAGTGGCGTCTGCTGCATGTTTTACACCCCTGACTACCTGACATCATGGAAGAAGGAACAGCAACCGATGCAGGACCCAAGACTTTGTTAATCAGGCCAACTGAGGGCTACCTGCAAGCAGATAACCCAAATGTAATGACTGCAACAGTGAATACACTCTAACATCTACATTTATGGTAAGTGTACACAGCTGTACTGTAAGAGTTGCAGGAGCTAGATTTGACTCTAAACTGGTTACAAGTGTCATTCCCCAGGGCTCTGTCCTAGGACTCCTCCTGTTCAGCATATACTTCTCAGAGGTACAGGCAAGCACAGGAGGACTATGGCTGACCACGTTCGCAGACTACTGCAAACTAGGGGCTATAATTGACTCTCCGGCTGACAGACATCCTCCAAAAGGGTGTCACTGAGACAGATACCTGGTGTCAAAACCATGGCCTCAATCTAAATGCCAAAACGTGCTTAGTCATCCCCTTTGGAAAAAACAAAGTACCCACAAACTACCACATAGGTGGTAGCCCCCTAAATACGGAAGACGTAATAAGGGATGTTCATCGTGTTTCACTGTTGCAGTCATTACACTTGGGTTATCCTGCTGGCAGACTACCCGCAGTCGGCCAGAGTTCCAAAGTCTAGGTCCGGCGTCTGTTGCTGTAGTCTCTTCCCTGACGTCAGTGCACCAGGGGTATAAAAGATGCAACAGACGCCATTTTCTTCAGTCTTTCTTACCACGTGGTGTCCGAAGCAAAAGCAGTTCGCAAGTGCCGGTCAGCAGACTCCTGAGATTTTCGAAATTGAGTTTCAGAACCGAAGTCTTCATTAAAGCTAAGTACCCCGTTGGGGAAACTTTTTCTTGCTCCAGACCGATGTCAGTAAAAGTTGACAATTGTATTTCTTGTGGGAAGCAAATACCTCATAAGGACTTTCACTCTTACTGTATTCCTTGCCTAGGCCCTGACCACAACGTTGCTAGTCGCTTTTGTGCTAGATTCAACAAACGCACTATTAAGCGTCTGTTCGATTTTGCTTTACATTACTTTGGCCGAAGGTTTAACTACATAATGCCATCGGAACAACCGACAGGAATTCATAAAAAATGCAAAGACAAGGAAAGGGACAGGTATCCGAGGTCCAAACTGACGACGAAGCCTCTTTTAGGCCAGTCGCTGGTTCGCCGGTTCTCAGGCGCTTTCGCAGCCCCTGACACCCGCTACCTCAGAGCCGCAGGCCGTATCCGACTCCCACGTGGAGACACCTAGGCCTCTGGAAACTCCAGGTATTGGGCCTGCGGAAACTATTCCCTCAGATGGGTCTGTAGCCGCTGAACAGGCATTGGCTTCTGAGGGTGTTTTCAGACCTTCACAGCTTACTATTAAGTCCACTACAGCAGCCAAGGCAAAGTCAAAAGCACAATTAAAGACAAGGAAACAAGTACAGCATTCTCCTGGACAGTCATCCATGCCAAAGAAACAGATGCTTAAAATGGCCGAAGGCTTAATTACCTTGATCAGGGGTTCCCATTCCCCTCCTGATAAAAGGCCCAGGGAAGATGCTGACTATGATTCCTCTGACCAGGTTTCTATTTCCTCTGATTCCTCTTCAGATCAAGGATATTCTCTCCTTCCCTATGGGGACTCCGATGCAGAAGAATCTATACCTTCAGCCTCTCCGCCTGAGGATTATTCTGTTGGGGAAACCCTGAACACCATGAGGGAGCATTTCCATTGGGAGAGCCAGGATTATTCAGAATCCAAGAAAAGGCTCAGACTCTCTTATTGCCTCAGCACTGGCTATCCCCCCTGTGCTTGATATTGTTGATGATGTTTTCTCTGAATCCAGTCTGTCTCCTGATTCTTTACCCCCTGCACCAGTCAAGCCAGACAGGTACTACCGGGTCCCTGACTCTAATAAATTTCTTTATAAAAACCCTGCTGCTGACCCAGAAACAATTTCTCAGGGTCCCAAAGGGGTTAAGGCTTCCACTGCTAAAAACCCAGTCCCCTCTGATAGGGATTCTAGAGCTCTGGATAGATGGGGGAAAAAAAGTTTACTTTAGCTGTAAGGGCTTTAAAGTGCCAGTTTCACATCCTTAAATATCAACAGTACCTCATGTCTTTGTTAAAACAGAAAATGCTTACAAACTCAAAGTCCTGACAGTAAGGAAATGCAGGATTTATTGCATGCAGTTGAACAAGTGGGAAAGCATACTCTGCAATGTGGTTTTGATTCATTAGAGGCTTCTTGTAGAGCCGCAGTTACAGGCTGTCATCCGAAGGCATGCTTGGTTGAAAGAACAAAGTTTACCTGAACATGTTAAAGTAAAATTATTGGATGCTCTACTACAGCATGATACTTGTTTGGTGTTAAGGCAGAAGAGGTGTTAAAGAAAATGGAGGATAAAGCAAAGTCAATGCAGACAGTAAAGGATTTCTTACAGGTACAACCATTTAGTTTTAGCAGAATCTGGCCTTCAAAAAATTGGTCCTTTCCGGTGTCAGACAGGCCACAAAGAGGCAGATACAGATGCCCAAGAGGCAGATCTCAGCCCCAAGGCTCCTACAGACCTCAAAGGAGGAGAAGACAAATCACAACCTTATAGGAAACAGTCCCAATGACTTCCCTCTACAAATGCCAAGCACTTACCTTTTGGCAGCACCCCTAGGGGGAAAGCTAGCACTTTTCTCACAAAATTGGCACATAATCACCGAGGACACTGAATATTGTTTCTCAGGGTTACAGGTTCCACTTTCACGCCCTTCCAAATTCAGAAGGTATGCCGGACCTGCCACAAAACCAATGGGCAGAGGCACAAAAGCAAATTGCTGCTCTCATGGACATGGGAGCTATTCAAAGAGTACCACAGCAAGAACAGGGACAAGGATTTTACTCAAGACTTTTCCTAGTACCCAGAAAGGACAAAGCCTGGAGACCAATACTGGACTTGTCAATCCTAAATAATTTCCTGGATGTTCCAAAATTCAAAATCTTAACACTGCAGCAACTTCTACCCATACTGGGCAAGAAGGCTTGGCTAGTTACTTTGGACCTCAAGGAGGCATACCTGCATATCCCAATCAGACAATCTTGCAGAAGATGCCTCAGATTCATAGCTGGCCAATGCATTAGCAATTCTCTGCACTGCCCTTTGGCTTATCTACTGCACCCAGGGTCTTCACAAAATGCCTGGCACCAGTAATTGCATTTTGCAGACAAAGAGGAAATCAAATATACCCCTACTTGGACGACTGCCTTATTCAAGCAGAGAGCAAGGACATTCTTCAAAAACCTCTGGCATTTATTTAAAAGATTACTAATTTGCCAAGGGTACACAGTAAATGAAAAGAAATCAAAACTAGTGCCCTCTCAAGAGATAATATTCCTGGGTGCAAGCTTAAATACAACTGCCCAGATGGCTTATCTCATGCCAGACAAGCAAAGGCAACTGACTCATTACTTTCAAATGATGGCAACAAAGACCCAGCTCCCTGCAAGAAAAATTCTGCAGGCCCTGGGCTTCATGGCATCCTGTATTCTACTAATTCCATATGCAAGACTGCATATGAGGAAACTACAGTGGTGTCTAAAAAGTGTTTGGACTCAACATTGCCACAGCCTGGAAACAATAGTAACTTTAATTCCCTGCCTACAACAGGAGTTTCGATGGTGGTCCCGGGCCTGTCACCACAACAAGGGACAGACTTTCACCTTACCCACAGCCAGGCAGACAATAACAACGGATGCATCGGATTATGCCTGGGGGCACACATGGCAGGAAAATGTATTCAGGGCGCGTGGCCCAAGGAATAAATGCATCTTCACATCAATCAAAAAGAGATGCTAGCTGTACAGAATGCCCTGACAGCTATCCAGGACAACTATTACTAAAGACAGAAAATACCACAGTTATGTGGTACATAAGCAAGCAAGGGGGCACCCATTCCTGCCCCCTCTGCAGGCAAGCCATGACTTTGTGGGACACAGCACTGACCTTTCAAGTACATTTGCAGGCACAATTCCTGCCAAGAACGAAAAATACACTGGCAGACTAAGCAGAAATCTCAGGGATCCTCACGAATGGAAACTAAATCCACAGGTCTTCAGCATGGTAATAAGGAAATGGGGACGCCCAGACATTGATCTTTTTGCCTCCCCTCACAACTGCCAACTACAGAAATTCTGCACAAGAACTTCACTCACAAGCATAGAAAGTGGATGCTCTATCGTTCAGCTGGAAAACCCTGACAGTTTATGCCTTCCCTCCACTGCCTCCTCTTCCCAAGGTGCTCCTAAACGTCAGACAAAACAGGCCAAAAATTATCTTGATTGCCCCAGACTGGCCACGTCAGCACTGGCACCCAATCCTAAAGAGCTTGTCTCAAGGCCCAGCCTGGCCTTTACCTCAAATTCCTCAACTTGTGACTCAACAAAACAATCAGATTCTGCACAGTCAACTCAGAACCTTAAATCTGGCTGCGTGGCAAATAATATAGCCACTCAGACCACACCTCTCTCTAAAGCTGTTATGGATGTCATTTTAGAAGCCAGGAGGCCCAGTACTAGGAAATCTTATGCAGAAAAATGGAAGAGATTCTGTGCTTGGAACCAGGCACAAGGGCTCGAACCACTTGTTCCAAATATACCTCAGATTTTACAATACCTAACTGAGATGCTGGAGAAAGGCCTGTCCTTCTCATCTATTAAGATCCATGCCTCTGCCATTTCAGCTCATTACAATACGGAACCTCCTATTTTTTCACATCCACTACTAAGGCAGTACCTCAGAGGGGCAAAAAACATAAGACCCCCAAGGATAGCACCAATACCTACTTGGGACCTCAATTTTGTTTTAGAAAAGCTCACACTGCCTCCTTTTGAGCCAGCCAACACAGCTGATATAAAATTCTTATGGAAAACTGCTCTGCTCCTAGCAATAACTTCAGCAAGAAGAGTCACAGAGTTACAGGCATTAATGGCAGTGGAACCTTTCATCATTTTCACCAGGATAGGGTCTCTCTAAGGAGAAACCCAACATTTATGCCAATGGTTGTTTCCAGTGTGGTTCTTAACCAAACCATTCATTTGCCAACATTCTATCCAAATCCCCAGAATAAAGGGGAGAGACTTCTGCACACTTTGGACATACACAGACAGCTACGATTCTACTTGGACAAAAAAAAAGCTTTCAGAAAAACTGAGCAACTGTTTGTAGCTTATCCTGCAGGATCACAAGGAAAGCTTATTTCAAAATGGATAGGACACTGCATTCGTTTCTGCTATTCACAACACGGCACATTCAGCCAGAGCAGCAGCCACTTCAGCAGCCTTCCTCAGAGGAGTACCAACCAAAGACATTTTAGAGGCTGCAACCTGGAGTTCAGTGCACACTTTCACCAGGCACTACCACTTACCTCTCTACTCTAAATCCAGAGCAGGCTTTGCCACTGCAGTTCTGCAGGGCCTGGTAGCCTCTCTTAATCCTGTTTAGGCCCAGCCACCCAACCTCAGCTTTGGGATTCAACCCAAGTGTAATGACTGCAACAGTGAAACATGATGAACATAGTACAGATGTTCATCGTGTTACTCTGCTGCAGTCATCACATTCGGGTTATCCTGCCGTCAGGCGGTCCCGCAGTCGGCCGGAGTTCCAAAGTCTTGGTCCGGCGTCGGTTGCTGTCGCTTCTTCCCTGACGTCAGTGCACCAGGGGTATATAAGAGGCATCCGACGTCATTTTCTCCCGTCTTTCTTGCCGTGCGGTGCCTGAAGCAGAAGCAGTTTGCAAGTGCCGGTTGGCCGACACCTGAGATTTTCAAATCTAATTTCAGTCCGAAGTCTTCAATAAAGCGAAGTACCCCGTTGGGGAACCTTTTCTTGCCTCAGTCCGATGTCAGAAAAAGTTAACAATTGCATTTGTTGTGGGAAGCAAATACCTCATAAGGACTTCCATTCTTATTGTATTCCTTGCCTAGGCCCAGACCACGACATCACAGGTTGTTGGTTTTGTGCTAGGTTTAATAAACGAACTATCAAATGCCGTTTTGACTTTGCACGACATTGCTTTGGTAGGAAATTTAATTATATCATGCCGTCAGAGCAGCCGATGACCGGCATGCATAAAAAACGCAAGGATAAGGACAGGCAGCCTAGGACCAAGCCAGTCTCCGAGGCCTCTGCTGGGCCTGTCGCCGGTTCTCCGTTTTTCAGTGAGGCGCCTACGCAGCCCCTGACGACTGCAGAATTGGAACCCCAGACAGCTGCGAATTCTCAAGCGGAGTGTACTAGGCCGTCGCAGCCATCTTCATTAGGCCCTTCCGACACCGGAGCAGAAGTAGATCCTGGTGCAATAGAAACACCTTCGGTTGCAGAAGGTGTCTTCAGACCGACTACACTCACCATTAAATCTGAAGACTCTATTCCCTCAGCATCTCCCCCTGAAGACTACTCCTTTGGGAAAACTTTACACACCATGAGGGAACATTTCCACTGGGAAGGACAGGACTACTCTGATTCAAAGAAAAGGCTCCGAGAGTTCCTTTTACTACCCCAGCACAGACCACTTGCTATCCCTCCAGTTTTAGACATTGTGGGTGATGTTTACTTAGAGGCAAGTCTAAATCCAGACTCTCTACCACCTGCTCCAGCCAAACCAGACAGATACTACAGAGTACCCGACTCACACAAATTCCTTTATAAAAGCCCTGTGGCTGATCCAGAAACAATTTCCCAGGGTCCCAAAGGGGCTAAAGCTTCTATGGCTAAAAATCCTGTACCCTCCGAAAGGGATTCCAGAGCCCTAGATAGATGGGGAAAGAAGATATACACCTCAGCTACTCTGGCTATGAGAGCATTAAATTGTCAGTTTCATATGCTGAAATATCAGCAATTCCTAATGTCTCAATTAAAACAAAAATGAGCACACATTCTGAACAGTCTGAATTCAAGGAAATGCAGGAGCTGTTGCATGCAGCTGACCAGGTGGGCAAACATACTTTACAATGTGGATTTGATTCATTGGAAGCTTCAAGTAGAGCAGCTGTTACTGGGTCTGTCATACGAAGACATGCTTGGTTAAAAGAACAAACCCTACCTGATCATGTTAAAGCAAAATTATTGGATGCACCTTTACAGCAGGACGTCGTCTTTGGTGTCAAAGCAGAAGAGGTTTTAAAGAAAATGGAAGAGAAGGCAAAGTTTATGCAGACGGTCAAGGATTTTTTACAGGTACAACCCCCTCTTTTCAGCAGAAATTGGCCAACAAAAAACTGGTCCTTTCCAGCTTCTGACAGATCACAGAGGGGCAAATACAGACGCCCAAGGGGCAGAGGTCAGTCCCAAGGCCCTTACAAACCTCGCCAATGGGGTACTGCTACCCAGAAGGGAGGAGAAGACGGGCCCCAAGCTAGCAGAAGACTAACACAATGACTCAACCCTCAAATTTCCAAGCAAATCTCTCTTGGCAGCTCCCTTGGGAGGAATATTAGCACTTTTTGCAGACAACTGGCACATCATCACAAATGACAAATGGGTCCTAAACATTGTCTCACAAGGATACAGATTCCACTTTCATACCTTGCCAAGGATAAAAGGAATGCCAAACCTGCCACCGAATCAATGGGCAGAGGCACAAAAACAAATTACAGCTCTCATGGACATGAGAGCCATTCAACAGGTACGTACATAGGAGCAAGGACAAGGATTTTACTCAAGACTCTTTCTAGTCCCCAGAAAGGACAAAGCATGGAGACCCATTCTGGATCTTTCAATTCTGAACACCTATCTGCAAGTACCAAAATTCAAGATGCTAACACTACAGCAGCTTCTTCCTATGCTGGGCAAGAAGGCTTGGTTAGTAACGTTGGATCTCAAGGAGGCATACCTGCATGTCCCTATCAGACAAATTGCAGAATATACCTCCTCTTCATTGCAGGTTCAACCCATTATCAATTCTCTGCACTGCCCGTTGGTTTATCTACTGCGCCCAGGGTTTTCACAAAATGCCTGGCACCATTAATTGCTTACTGCAGACAAATATACCCATACTTGGATGACTGCCTTATTCAAGCAGAGAGCAAGGACATTCTTTTAAAGCATCTGGCATTTGTAAAACACCTTCCAAGTTGCCTAGGGTACACAGTAAACGAAAAGAAATCAAAACTAGTGCCCTCACAAAACATAATATTCCTGGGTGCCAGCTTGAATACAACGGCCCAGATGGCTTATCTCACGCCAGACAAGCAACAACAGCTGACTCAATATTTCAAAATAATGGCAACAAAGACCCAACTCCCTGCAAGAAAAATTCTGCATGCCTTGGGATTCATGGCATCTTGCATTCTACTAATACCATTTGCAAAACTGCATATTAGGAAATTACAATGGTACCTGAAAAGCGTATGGACTCAGCACAGCCACAGCTTAGAAACAATGATACCACTCATTCTCTGCCTTCAACAGGAGTTTCGATGGTGGACTACCCACAGCCAGGCAGACTTTAACAACTGATGCTTCGGATTACGCCTGGGGAGCACACATGGCAGGAAAATGTATTCAGGGCAAATGGGCCACAGACCAAATGCATTTACACATCAAGCAAAAAGAGATGTTGGCTGTACAAAATGCCCTAACAGCTTTCAAGGACCTTCTACATCCAGGACAATTACTATTAAAGACAGACAACACCACAGTAATGTGGTACATAAACAAGCAAGGGGGCAGTCATTCTTACCCCCTATGCAGACAAGTCATGACCTTGTGGAACACCGCTCTAACTTATCAAGTTCATCTGCAAGCACAATTCCTGCCAGGAAAGAAAAATACTCTGGCAGACGACCTAAGCAGGAACATCATGGATCCTCACGAGTGGAAATTAAATCCACAAGTTTTCATCATGATAATGCAAAAATGGGGGTGCCCGGACATAGATCTCTTTGCCTCCCCACTGAACTGCCAACTACAAAAATTCTGCACAGGGACTTATCACACACAAGCATGGAAAGTGGATGCTCTTTCGTTCAGCTGGAAAAGCCTACATGTTTATGCCTTCCCTCCTCTGCCTCTCCTTTCGAAGGTTCTCCTAAAAGCCAGACAAGAAAAACCACAGATGATTCTGATTGCTCCAGACTGGCCACGCCAACATTGGTACCCAGTCTTAAAGAACTTGGCTCGAGGCCCACCTTGGATTTTGCCTCAAATTCCACACCACCTGACTCAACAAAACAATCAGATCCTACACAGTCAGCTCAAAACCTTATCCCTGGCTGCATGGCAGATTCATTAGCCAAACGGGCAACACCTCTCTCAAAAGCTGTTATGGATGTCATTTTGGAGGCTAGAAGGCCTAGCACCAGGAAATCTTACTCAGAAAAAGTGGAAGAGATTCTGTGCCTGGAACCAGGCTCAAAGCCTTGACCCTCTTGTCCCTAACATATCTCGGATACTACAATACTTAACTGAGATGCTGGACAAAGGACTGTCCTTCTCATCCATCCATGCTTCTGCCATCTCGGCTCATTACAACACAGATCCTCCTATTTTCTCTCATCCATTGCTAAAGCAGTACCTCAGAGGGGCAAAAAACATAAGACCGCCCCGGAGAGCACCAACACCTACTTGGGACCTCAATTTTGTCTTGGAAAAGCTCACTTTACCTCCTTTTGAGCCAGCCAATGCAGCAGAAATGTATATCATGGAAAACTGCCCTGCTACTGGCAATAACCTCAACATGAAGAGTCTCAGAACTACAGGCACTAATGGCAGTGGAGCCCTTCATCATTTTTCACCAAGACAGGGTTTCCTTTTCACCAAGACAGGGTTTCCTTAAGAACAAACCCTTCATTTATGCCTAAAGTGGTATCCAGTGTGGCTCTCAACCAAACTATTCACTTGCCAACATTTTATCCAAACCCCCAGAATAAAGGGGAGAGAATTCTACATTTCTTGGACATACACTGACAGTTACACTTCTACTTGGACAAAACAAAAGCTTTCAGGAAAACTGAGCAATTGTTTGTATCCTATGCTGCAAGATCACAGGGAAAGGCTATTTCAAAGCAGACCATTTCAAAGTGGATAGGACACTGTATCCGGTTCTACTACACACAGCATGGGAAGCGTGTACCATCTAACATTAGACCACATTCCACCAGGGCAACTGCAACTTCTATTGCCTATTTTAGAGGAGTACCTACCAAGGACATTTTGGAAGCTGCAACTTGGAGTTCAGTGCACACCTTTAACAAGCATTACCACTTAACCTCTTTACTCCAGATCCAGAGCTGGCTTTGCCACTGCAGTGCTGCAGGGCCTCATAGCCACACCAAATCCTCTCTAGAACCAGCCACCCTGACTCAGCTTTGGGATTCTTCCCAAGTGTAATGACTGCAGCAGTGAAACACAACAAACATTGTACAGTTTTGTACCTACCATAAATGTAGATGTTAGAGTGTCTTCACTGCTGCAGTCCTGGTACCCACCCGCCTTCCCTCCTTCTTAGCTGGGTCTTGTCTATATCTTTCTACACTATACTTTTTATGTGGTGTATTTGCTGGCTACTAAAGGTTATGTTTTTCCTTCTGTATGTTTTGTAAGCAATATGTATTGCCTATCCTTTTGGGGGCACCTGACATCTGGGGCAAGAAAAACTGAAGAAAATAGCATCTGCTGCATCTTATATACCCTTGGCGCACCTGACGTCAGGGAAGAAGCAACAGCAACCGACACCGGACCAAGACTTTGGAACTCTGGCCGACTGCGGGTCCGCCTGACGGCAGGATAACCCAAGAGTAATGACTGCAGCAGTGAAGACACTCTTAACATCTACATTTATGGTAGGTACAAAACTGTACTTTGTGTTTCACTGTTGCAGTCATCACATTTGGGTTATCTGCCTGCAGGTAGCCCACAGCCTGCCTGATTACCAGAGGCTTTGGATTTCTGCGTCGGATGCTGTCGCTTCTTTCAGGACGTCAGGGGTATAAAACATGCAGCCGACGCCATTACATCAGTCTTGCCGTGCGGTGCCCGAAGCAGTTCGCAAGTGTCGGTCGGCCGTCTCCTGAAATTTTCGTTTTTGAGTTTCAGACCCAAAGTCTTTAAAAAAAGACAAGTACCCCGTTGGGGATCCTTTTTTCTTGCTCTAAACGATGTCAGAAAAAATTAACAATTGTCTTGCCTGTGGAAAACAAATACCTCCTAGAGATTTTCATTCTTACTGCATCACCTGTTTAGGCCCAGACCACGATGTCCCTCGCTGTCTGTTTTGTGCCTTGTTCAATGCCCGAACTATTCATCGTCTGGCTGTTTTTGTAGCCAAATACTTTTGTTCTCGATCTCCGTACTCCAAAATGGCTTCGTTAAGCCAGCTGATTACCGATCTTCTGAAAAAAATAAGGATAAAGACCTACCGCATAGGTCCAAAACTGCCGACGACGCTTCTGTTAAGCTAGTCGCCAGTCCGCCGGTACTCAGTGAGGTGCTTTCGCAACCCGTGATACCCACTACTACAGATTCGCAGGCCTCTACTGAGACCCATTCGGAGTCCGGTATGCCACAAGATGCTTCTTCGACTATGGAACCTGCAGATGTCTCTACCTTGGATGGGTCCGGAGCCGCTGTGCAGGCACCGGCTTCTGAGGGTGTATTCAGGTCTACAGACTTTCATATTAAACCGACGGCATAGTTTCCACCTAGAAGTACCAAATTCCTCAGGCCTAAAACTCGCAGTACGCCTTGAAAACAGACGACCAAACCGCAAACTCAGGCCCATATGCCTCAAAAACAAATGCTTAGAATGGCTAAAGACCTTATTACCTTAATTAGGGGAAGCCAACCTTCCCCATCTTAGAGACCTAGAACAGATTTTCTTTCTGATTCTTCTGATCAGGAATCTGATCTCTGCTCCTTCTGATTAACAGGATTTGTCCTTATCTACTTATGAGGATTCTGATGCAGAGGATTCCATTCTCTCTGCTTCCCCTCCAGAAGATTTTTCTTTTGGTGAAACCTTGCATACCCTTAGGGAGCATTTCCGCTGGGAAAGCCAGGACTATTCTGAGTCCAAGAAGAGACTTGGGGAATTCTTATTCCTGCCTCAACACAGGCCTCTAGCTATCCCTCCTGTTCTTGCTATTGTAGATGATGTTTTCTTGGAATCTAGCCTTACCCCAGACACTTTACCTCCAGCTCCCAGAAAACCTGACCGGTACTACAGAGTTACCTGACTCGCACAAATTTTTCTTCAAGAATCCTAATGCGGATCCAGAGACCATTTCCCAAGGACCAAAAGGCATTAAGGCTATTGCTGACAAAAATCCTACCCCCTCTGATAGAGATTCTAGAGCCTTGAGACAGATTGGGTAAGAAGGTGTACACTTCTGCTACTTTGGCCATTAGGGCTTTATTTTGCCAATTTCATATGTTAAAATATCAGCAGCATATTATGGGACTAATTAAACAGAAAATGTTGTTGATTCCTGATTGTGCTGAACACAAAGACTTGCAAGATTTTATGCATTCTGCAGAACAAGTTGGTATACGTACTTTGCAATGTGGTTTAGATGCTTTAGAAGCATCTTGCAGGGCTGCTGTCACTGGGTCGGTACTTAGAAGGCATGCTTGTCTTAAGGAACAAAACTTGCCAGATCATGTTAAAGCTAAATTACTGGATGCACCCTTAAAACAAGACCGCCTTTTTAGCAACAAAGCAGAAGTCCTCAAAAGGATGGGGGAAAAAGCTAAATCTATGCAAACTGTTAAAGATTTCCTACAAGTATAGCCTCCCAGATTCAGTAGGCATTGGCCTTCAAAGAAATGGTCCCTTCCAGGCCTTCTCAATCCAAGCCCAGGAACAGCAGACCACCAAGACTCCAGTCTCAGGCTACGCACAGATCTAAGCAGTGGGGGGCTCCCACTTCCAAAGCAGGGAGTAGTAAGCCACCCCCCTACAGAAAAATGGCACAGTAACTTAACCTTAACCTTTCCGAGCCCTGCTCATCTACTTGCTTCCTTAGGAGGAAAGCTCGCCCTGCATGCAAAAAACTGAGAACTCATTACCCAGGACAAGTGGGTTTTGAACATAATTTCCCGAGGATACAGATTCCACTTCCACACACACTACCAACCCCAAATGGTTGGCCTGACCTCCCCCCAAATCAGTGGGCAGAGGTCCAACAGCAGGTTCTCTCTCCTCTCAGTGTCAGGGCTATTCAACCTGTCCCAGCAGAACAACGGGGACAAGGTTTTTATTCAAGACTTTTTCCTGTTACCCTGAAAAGAAAACTCTTGGCGTCCTATCCTGGACCTCTCTATTCTCAACACCTTTCTGGTGGTTCCAAAATTCAAAATGCTAACTCTTCAACAGCTTCTTCCTATGCTAGCCAAGGATGCCTGGCTGGCAGCCCTAGGCTTAAAGGAAGCTTACCTGTACATCCCAATAAGAGAATCCTGCAGACAATACCTACGTTTCAGGGCTGGCTCCATGCACTTTGTTCTCTGCACTTCCCTGTGGCTTATCTATTGCACCCAGGGTGTTCACAAAGTGTCTAGCTCCAGCCATTGCATTTTGCAGGCAGAGAAATATTCAAATTTACCCATACTTGGACGATTGTCTGATTCAGGCAGAAAGCCAGGACTTGCTATTAACAACACTTGGCAATTGTAAAGAAACTTCTAACCTCACTGGGGTACACAATCAACGAAAATATATCACACCTAGTACCCTGTGATTTATTCTTAGGGGCAAGCTTGAACACAACTCCCCAGATGGCATTCCTCACTCCAGAGAAACAAGTTTGACAACCTACTTCAAACTATTGGCCACAAAAACCCAGCTATCTGCAGGGAAAATACTGCAAGCTCTGGGGCTCATGGCCTCTTGCATTCTGCTGATTCCATATTCAAGACTGCATGTGAGGAAACTCCAATGGTATCTTAAAAAGTCTGTGGTGTCAACATACTCAGGACCTGGAAGCAATGATTTCTATCATTCCTTGTCTAAGGACAGATTCTGCACCCTCAACTTCAAACCCTGAACCTTGCAACCTAACTAATTCCATGAGCCCTCCTCTAGCATCCCTCAGTAAGCAGGTGCTGGATGTCATTCTGGAGGCAAGGAGGCCTAGTACCAGAAAATCCTATGCTGAAAAGTGGAAAGGATACTGTTCCTGGAGCCAGGCTCAGGGGATGAGCACAACAGTGCCCAGCTTAATTCATATTCTAGAATACTTAACAGAAATGCTCTGCCATTTCAGCACCTTATAATACTGAACCACCCCTCTTCTCTCACCCTTTGCTACAATTCCTTGGAGGGGTCAAAAATTTAAGACCCCCCCCAGGAGAGCTCCCATTCCAGCCTGGGACCTTAACTTTATATTGGAAAAGCTCACTCTTCCCCCCTTTGAGCCAGCTGCAACAGCAGAGTTGAAATTTCTTTCTTGGAAAACAGCCTTACTTCTAGCCATCACTTCAGCAAGAGTAGTGTCTGAATTGCAGGCCCTCATGGCAGTGGAACCCTTCTTAATCTTCCATGCGGGCAGGGTTTCCCTCAGGACTAATCCTTCCTTTATGCCCAAGGTAGTGTCTAGTGTGGCCCTAAACCACTCCATTTGCCTGCTTTTTTCCCTAATCCACAAAACAAAGAGGAACGGATACTGCACTCTGGACATGCACAGACAACTAAGATTCTATTTGGAAAGGACTAAGCCTCTCAGAAAATCTGAGCAGCTGCTAGTTGACCTTGCTGCAGGGGCAGAGGGGGAAGGCCATTTCAAAGCAAACCATTTCCAAATGGATAGCCCATTGCATTCATTTCTGCTACCAGCGCCATGGAAAACCTACCCCACAGGGGATAAGATCACTTTCCATCAGGGCTGCATCTACCTCTACTGCATTTCTCAGAGGTGTCCCTACCAGGGACATCCTGGAAGCTGCTACCTGGAGCTCTGTACATACCTTCACCAAGCATTACCACCTGCCTGTCTTTTCTAAATCCAGAGCTGGATTTGCCACAGCAGTCTTGCAGGGCTTAATAGCTGGCCCTAATGACCTTTAACTACCTCCTCCTTTCCTTAGCTTTGGGAATCAACCCAAATGTGATGACTGAAACAGTGAAACACGAAGAACATAGTACAGTTGTTTACACTTGCCATAAATGTAGATGTTTGAGTCTATTTACTGTTGCAGTCCTGGTTACCCTCCCTCCAGCCCCCTGACTTCTCTTGGCTCTACCTTTCCTTCTGGTTTGGTATACATTTCTTCATGTGTATTTGCATTTTGATGGGGGTGTACCATACCATATAATTACTTCCCATTGTGGGGGCACCTGACATCTGGGGCAAGAAAAACTGCTGTAATCACATCGGCTGCATGTTTTATACCCCTGACGTCATGGAAGAAGCGACAGCATCCGATGCAGAAATCCAAAGACACTGGTATTCAGGCTGGCTAAAGGTTACCTGCAGGCAGATAACCCAAATGTGATGACTGCAACAGTGAATACACTCTAACATCTACATTTATGGTAAGTGTACACAACTGTACCGCTCAAGAAATAGTTGCTCCAAATAATTTCATTCTCTATCAGTTTGCACATTGCATATATTACTAGCTCTAATCAACTGCCCTTTGATAATATTTGGGAAAATGTGCTTAAGATGCATGCTTTTACAAACTAAGACTATTTTTCCAACAGTCTTTTTAAAGAGCTTAGTATTAATTTTACTGAAACGGTCTCTGTACATAGGGACATCTAAGAAGTCTGTTTCTACAAGTGAGAAAGATATAGTAAATCTCAAGAAGTCCGTTGTAGACTCCAAGTACTTAATGAAATCAAACAGTAGTGATGGCTCCCCTTCCCACATCATGTGTCATCGACAAAATGTCTATACATCTTAATATGTTTACTGTACACACTGTAGAATAAATACTGTTTCTTCCAGTTCCATGGCAACCCCCAAGCCCCATTTTTCTAAATATATATTGCTATCATATACAAATATATTATTAGATAATATTAAATCTAATAATGTGCAAATCAGCATGATTTCATTTGTATCGCTGATCCCCATTTCTTTCATTTCACGTCTTATTGCCTCAACTCCGTACTCATTAGGTATGCAAGTAAACAGACTTTGTACATCAAGGGTAACCATATAGCAACTACTTAGCCCTGGTGTTTCATTTAATCCCTCAGGTCTCTCAAAAAAATGGGATGTATCTTTCAAAATTGTGGGAATCTGCCTTACTATAGGTCCTAATTTACTCTCTACATATGTTGAAAGGGGCTCTGTAGCCCAGCCCCCTCCCTTCCATGTACAATTAGTCTTAATGGTGGTTTATCCAGACATTTATGTATTTTGGGCAACCCTTTGATGTAAGGTATCCTATGGTGATCAACTGCTCATCTGTTTGTCTGCACATAAAAATATCAGTGGAAGTTTATATGTTTTTTTAAACAATTTTCAGATGCTGAACATGTGTTATTGGGACATATGTATCTAGAACACTCAACATTTCCTTCATAGAACGGACATAATCGCCCCTATTCAAAACAACAGCCCCTCATTTATATGCAGGACTTGTACTCAGGGCTTGATTGTTTTGCAGAGAGCGCAAGGCACGTCTCTCTCATCTTGTGTTAGGTTATAAAAAGAGCCTCTATTACTAGTATAGAAACTTTTATAAATTTCATTTTCACAATCTCTAATAAAAGATTCTACATGGTTAGGCATAGCAGGTGTAAAATAACCTTTTTTTTACAAAATCTAATACTGCTCTATCATCATTTTTAAAAAAACAATTTAAGTGCCACATTTCTAACAAACACTCTCTTAAATCAGTCAACAATTCACTTACTTCAGTACATGCAGAGAGTATAAAAGTCAGGCCCCTGTTTATCACAGCTTTTTCAGCTTCAGTTAAACTATAGTCCGACAAATTAATTACAAGTTCTATTCAGAGTTGTTCTCTCAGAATTAAACTCTGTAAGGCCTTACTTGTATCTAGGCAATTGAGATTGTGTAAACGAGTTTAAAAAAAATAATTTCCTTAATGGCCATTTCTGACCGAGTACTCCTGTAGGGAATTTTTTAAATCTGCCAACTCATTACACTCCCAAAACATATATTCCCACTTTACCTCTTTTTTTTTCCGCTTTACACCTCCAGCATTTGCCATCTGCTTGTAAGAAAATTTTTTGAAGTCTTCTTGGGGCATTAAAAAAAAATACCTATGCAAATGCTCCCAGGAAAAAATCCTAAATCTTCTAGACGTTGCATATATCTAGTCATACATATGTCCTCCCTTTTTTACTTGTGAATTGCTTATCCAGTCTCTTGCCAATCTTTTCTAGCTGCCTCTGATTCCTGTAGTTATCATGCAGTATTTTATATACTCTACTAATTATCCTATTAACAGCAACTTCTGATGTCCTCCTATTCCCATGTTGCAGTATTCTTAGTGTAGGATTCTCTGCCTCAGGCAACCCGAACGTTTGCTGCTATACAAAATCTTAAGCCTGGTTGCTGTAGGTGTGTGGGACATCACATGTAGGGTCATAAACCAGAGACCTTAAATGTGATAACTTCACACACATACCTTTGAATTTTTCCGCCACAGTCTGTCAGATCGCATCGCTCCTCTACTATCAAGACATCTAAAGCTAAGTACCCCATTAGAGATTTCATTTTTTAGCTATTGCTTGAGCTTGGTTTGCTGTCCCCCCTTTTAGCCGATGTCCGCTAAGATGGGTAAATGCCAGTGCGGGCTTCAGATTCCACATAAAAGACTCACATGACCGTTTTTTTTTTTTACCTAGGCCGAGAACATGACCATACCTTTTGTCCCATTTGTAAGCCTTCATCCCAAAGATGCTCCGAAGCCGTCTGGCTGCCCTTAATATTTACTTAAAAAACCTGAGGCTAAAAAAGTTAGTGCTTAGGATGGATCCATAGTCGGCCACCCAGGCAGAACCTCCATGCAAAAAAGCCAAGATGTCACGGCCTACTACTTCTGCTCCTCCGCCATCGGGTGCCCTGCCAGCTTCTGATTTAGGAGGTGAGGGACTTTCGTTAGAACAGTTTACTACTTCGACTTCCATCGAGGAAGCCGCTTCTGAAGTAACGGTCGGCACGTCCACGGAGGTAGCTCATATGTCTGATTCTACTAGAGCACCACCTAAACTACGGTCAGATTAGCTAGCAAATGGCATGTCACACTTCTTGTGGACATCATTTGCTAATACTAGCTGACTGACTGGACAGTTAACTTCTGAGGTCTATATGTGGAGGCATCACATTTAAGGTCCCTGGTTTATGCCCCTATGTGTGACGTCCCACACACCTACAGCAACCAGGTTTAAGCTTTTATATAGGAGCTAGCGTTCAGGTCGCTTAAGGTGGGAGAATCCCACACTAAGAATACTGCAACATGGAAGAGAAGGACATTTATGTTTATGGTAAGATTTTACACAATTATTCTTTCTGCATTCATCTAAAAACTCTACCAGAACAGGTCTTTCACTCAGTATTGACAGGGAAGGCAGTCTGTAGCCTGCAGTTGGCCTCTTCTCATTCTATTTCCTTTCCCTCTCCAGTTTTCTTCCCTATACCTTGGTTCCTTTGCCAGGTTTTCTCCAGTAAATTCCATCCTCCGCTTACCTACTCTCTGTACCCCTAATTGCAGTCATCCCTGTCAGCCGAATCTCCTTCCTTCATACTTGTGTTGGCTTAGATGTTCTTCGTGTTTCACTGTTGCAGTCATTACTGCTGGCAGGTTGCCCTCAGTCGGCCTGAATAACAAAGTCTTGGGTTCTGCGTCGGTTGCTGTCTCTTCTTCCATGACATCAGGGGTATAAAACATGCAGCCGACACCATTTTAATCCGTCTTTCTTGCCGCGCGGTGCCCGAAGCAGAAGCAGTTCGCAAGTGTCGGTCGGCCGACTCCTGAAATTTTCGTATTCTAGTTTCAGAACCGAAGTCTTCAAATTAAAGCTAAGTACCCTGTTGGGGAAACTTTTTCTTGCTCCTTACCGATGTCAGTAAAAGTTAATAATTGCATTACTTGTGGGAAGCAAATACCTCATAAGGATTTTCATTTCTACTGTATTCCTTGCCTAGGCCCTGATCACAACGTGCCTTGCTGTTGGTTTTGTGCTAAATTTAACCAACGCACTATTAAGCGTCGGTATATTTTTGCTTCTAAATATTTTGGTTCAAGATTTAACTACCCTGAAATGTCATCTGTTAGCAATCCGACTACCGGAGTTCACAAAAACCACAAGGAAAAAGACAGAGACAGACCGTCGAGGTCCAAAACCGACAAAGCTTCTCCTAAGCCGGTCGGCGGTACTCAGTGAGGCGCTTTCACAGCGCCTGATAACCGCTACTTTTGAATCGCAGGCTTCTACCGATACCCATTCGGAGTCCGGTATGCTGCGAGATTCTCAGAGTATTGAACCCGCGGATGTCTCTCCCTTGGATGGGTCTGGAGCCGCTGAGCAGGCACCGGCTTCTGAGGGTGTTTTCAGGCCTCAACATTTTTATATTAAACCGACGCCAGCAACAAAAACAAGGTCAGAAATAACTTCTATGTCTAAAAAACCGATGCATGAGCCACATGCTCAGGTCCCTATGCCTAAAAAACAGATGATCAAAAAAGTTGAGGATTTAATTACCTTGATCAGGGGTTCCCAACCCCCTGCTAAGAGTCCTAGGCAAGGCACTGATTATGAATCTTCAGATCAGGTTTCCATTTCTACTGATTCCTCTTCTGATCAGGAATTTTCTATTCCACCCTATGAGGATTCTGATGCAGAGGAATCCATCCCATCTGCATCTCCTCCTGAGGATTACTCTTTTGGAGAGACTTTGCATACTTTAAGGGAACATTTTCACTGGGAGAGTCAGGACTTCTCTGAATCAAAAAAGAGGCTTAGGGATTTCCTTCTACCTCAGCATAGGCCTTTGGCTATACCTCCTGTTCTAGACCATGTTTATGATGTGTTCTCGGAATCAAGCATGGCTCCTGATTTCCTGCCTCCGGCTCCTAGTAAGCCAGACAGATATTACAGGGTTCCTGACTCCCACAAATTTCTTTTCAAAAATCCTGCTGCTGATCCTGAGACTATTTCTCAGGGTCCCAAGGGTGTTAAGGCTACTACAGCCAAAAATCCTACCCCTTCTGATAGAGATTCCCGGGCGCTGGATTGATGGGAAAAGAAGGTTTATACGTTTGCAACCTTGGCAATCAGGGCTTTAAACTGTCAGTTTCATATGCTTAAATATCAACAGCATGTTATGGGCTTACTTAAACAGAAAATTATGTTGATTTCTGATTGTGTGGAAAATAAGTTACAGGATTTATTGTATTCAGCAGAACAGGTTGGAAAGCATACTCTGCAGTGTGGTTTTGATTCCTTGGAGGCCTCTTGTAGGGCCGTAGTTACTGGATCTGTGATTAGAAGGTATGCCTGCTCAAGGAGCAAAATCTACCTGATCATGTTAAAGCTAAATTGTTGGATGCCCCTTTGCAGCATGATACTCTGTTTGGTAATATGGCAGAAGAGGTTTTAAAGAAAATGGAAGACAAAGCTAAATCTATGCAAACTGTAAAAAATTTCTTGCAAGTGCAGACACTGGCCTACTAAAAATTTGGTCCTTTCCTGTGTCCAACAGAGCCACTTGGGGCAAACCCAGGCGGACAAAAGGCTCCAGATATCAATCACAGGGTTCTTACAGGTCAAAGCAATGGGGTGCCTCCACCTCTAAATCTGGAGGAAACAAAGGACAACCCTACAGTAAGCAGTCTCAATGACTTTCCTCTACCATTTCCAAGCACTTATCTTTTGGCAGCCCCCTTGGGGGGAAACTAGCACTTCATGCTCAAAATTGGCAGTTAATTACCCAGGACAAGTGGGTATTAAACATAGTATCCTAGGGGTACAGGTTTCATTTCCATACTTTGCCAGTTCCAAATGGGTGGCCAGATCTAACACAAAACCAGTGGGCAGAGGCCCAGAAGCAACTCATGTCCCTCATGGATATGGGGGCTATTCAGCCAGTACCAGAAAAGGAAAAAGGACAAGGATTTTTTTCGACTTTTCCTGGTACCCAGAAAAGACAATTCATGGCGTCCAATACTGGACTTATCGATTCTGAACACGTTTCTGGACATTCCAAAATTCAAAATGCTGACTTTACAGCAGCTACTGCTTATGCTAGGCAAGAATGCTTGGTTAGTAACTGTAGACTTAAGAGGCATACTTGCATATCCCAATAAGGGAATCAAAGCAGGTTTTTTGCATTACCAATTCTCTGCACTGCCCTTTGGCTTCTCTACTGCGCCCAGGGTCTTTACAAAGTACCTGACACCAGTAATTGCATTCTGCAGACAAAGAAACATCCAAATGTATCCTTACCTGGACAATTGTCTCATTGAAGCAGAGGACAAGGACACTCTTCAACATCTGGCGTATGTAAAAAGGCTTCTAGCATGCCTAGGGTACACCATAAACGAAAATAAATCACAACTGGTACCCTCTCAAATAATTACATTCCTGGGTGCAAGCTTGAATACAACTGCCCAGATGGCTTACCTCACGCCAGACAAAGGCAACTGACAACATACTTCAAACAAATGGCAACAAAACCCCAGTTATCTGCAAGAAAATTCTGCAGGCTTTGGGATTCATTGCATCCTGCATTCTACTAATTCTGTGTGTGAGACTGCATATGAGGAAACTTAAATGGTACCTAAAACGTTTATGGAGTCAACATTGTCACAGCCTTGAAACAATGATTCCTCTCATTCCCTGCCTACAAAAGGAGTTTCTTTGACGGGCAGAGATGTCACCAAAACATAGGACCGTCATTCACTCTACCCCCTGCCACCCAAACCCTAACTACAGACTCATCAGACTATGCTTGGGGGGGCCCACCTGGCAGGGAGATGCATTCAGGGCAAATGGAGCCCAAACAAAATGCATCTACATGTCAACCAGAAAGAAATGATAGCTGTTCGGAATGCTCTGACATCGTTCAAGGACTTAATTCATCCAGGACAACTACTGATAAAGACGGACAACACCACAGTTATGTGGTACATAAGCAGGGGGTACACATTCCTACCCCCTTTGCAGACTAGCCATGGCCTTGTGGAACACAGCCTTGACTTTCCAAATACATCTTCAATCACAATTCCAAATACATCTTCAATCACAATTCCTGCCAGGAAAGCAAAATACTCTGGCAGACGACCTAATCAGAAATCTTATGGACCCGCACGAATGGAAACTGGATCCACAAATCTTCAGCATGTTAACACAGAAATGGGGGAGCCCAGATATAGATCTATTTGCCTCTCCCCAAAGCTATCAGTTGGACAAATTCTGCACAAGAACCCATCACAAAAAAAGCATGGAAAGTGGATGCCCTATCCTTCAGCTGGAAAAACGTATCAGTCTAGGCCTTTCCCCCTCTGCCTCTACTCTCCAAGCTCTTACTAAAAGTCAGACGGGAAAAACCAAAAATGATCCTAATTGCTCTGGACTGGACACGCCAGCACTGGTACCCGCTTCTAAGGAATATGTCACTCCTTCCTCCGTGGCACTTGCCTCAAACACCTCATCTACTGTCTCAGCAGAGCTTTCAAATTCTACATACTCCGCTCCAAACTCTGAATCTTGCAGCATGGCTGATCAACTAATTATTCAAACCACATCTCTCAGTAAACCTGTGATGGATGTCATTTTGGAAGCCAGAAGGCCTAGTACTAGAAAATCATATGCTGATAAATGGAAGAGATTCACATGGAAAAGACACAGCAAAGCCCAATATTCCTTAGATTTTACAATACTTAACTGAGATGCTTGACAATGGGCCTGTCTTTTTCTTCAATTAAAATCCATGAATCTGCCATCTTGGCTCATTACAGCACAGAGCCCTCCCCTCTTTTCTCGTCCACTGCTTAAACAGTATCTCAGAGGGGCCAAAAATTTAAGACCTCCCAGGAGATCTCCTGCATGGGACCTCAATTTTGTGCTGGAAAAACTCACCCTGCCTCCTTTTGAACCAGCAGCTACTGTGGATATAAAATTTCTATCTTGGAAGACAGCTTTTCTTTTGGCAGTCACTTCAAGAAGGGTTTCAGAACTACAGGCTCACATGGCAGTGGATCCTTTCATTATATTTTACCCAGACAGGATGGCACTCTGGACCAATCCTTTTATGCCTAAGGTGATATCCAGCGTGGCTCTTAACCAGACCATTCACTTGCCAACTTTTTTCCCAAATCTGCAGAAGAAGGGGGAGCAGATCCTGGATTCATTGGATGTACACAGACAACTAAGATTCTACATAAACAGGACAAAATCTCTACGACTTTGAGCAACTACTGGTAGCATTTGCCTGCAGGATCAGAGGGGAAGGCTGTATCAAAGCAGACTATTTCTAAATGGATAAGCCACTGCATTTGTTTCTGCTACTTGCACCATGGTAAACCGGTGCCCAAGGGGATCAGATCCCATTCCACCAGGGCTGCCTCTACTTCAGCAGCTTTTCTCAGAGGGGTCCCAACCAAAGACATTCTAGAAGCTGCTACTTGGAGCTCTGTTCATACTTTCACAAGGCATTATCATTTACCTCTCTTCTCTAAATCCAAGGCAGGCTTTGCCACTGCAATCCTGCAGGGCCTTATAGCTGATCCTAATGCTGTTTAGTTCCATCCTCCCATCCATAGCTTTGCGATTCTACCCAAATGTAATGGCTGCAACAGTGAAACACGAAGAACATAGTACAGTTGTGTACACTTACCATAAATGTAGATGTTCGAGTGTATTCACTGTTGCAGTCCAGGTTACCCACCCGCCATCCCCCATTCTATACCTTTTCTTTCCTTTACTATACTTAAAAGCCTTTGTGATGTATTTGCTTTTAATTGAAGGTAAATTTTATATTTCTGCAAGTGTATTTATATGTTTACAGTTTATATATATTTTTGCTCCCCATTTGGGGTACACCTGACATCTGGGGCAAGGAAATCTGATTAAAATGGTATCGGTTGCATGTCTTATACCAGTGACGTCATGGAAGAGGAGACAGCAACCGATGCAGGACCCAAGACTTTGTTATTCAGGCCGACTGAGGGCAACCTGCCAGCAGATTACCCAAATGTAATGACTGCAACAGTGAATACACTCGAACATCTACATTTATGGTAAGTGTACACAACTGTACTTTCTTAGACTTCTTTTTTTTTTTTACTTTATGAATGTACTCCTATATGTCCCTCTCTCTCTCTCTCCTTATTTCTTGATTTCCCCTTTTACTTCATCATCCCTTTCCACTTTGAATTATAGCTTTCTGCTTGTGCTATGCATGTGAGCCTTAACTTGTGTTGCTGTAAAATATCCTTTCAAATCTCGTAATCCTGAACCACCTTGTCCTTTAGGAAGAAACATCCTACTTGATGGGACTGAAAATATTTTCACTGCTTGTATATCCATAAACAAGAGCTTCACTTTCTCAGATTTTGTATTATCTTTTGTTTAGTCTCTTCCCACATATTATTGGCTGCCATAACACAATCCTTTTTAACCCATAATCCTAAATACTTCATTTTATTGTACCATGTTTGAAAGCGATAAAGTAATATAAGGGTTTGTTTAAAAGTAGTATAAAACGAGGAGAAGCACCAACATCCTGGAAGAAAGCTGCGGTGACTGTAATATCTAAAGATGGTAATATGTCTATAATGATTGACAGATGTGGATCAGTATGTTTTTTTTGGAGAGGAGGCAAACATTTGACATTAATAGAACAATGATTTCTCCTAATTTGTTGTGCCCCATAGTAGCAGTTTTGGGTGGAATATAAATGCATGCCAGCATAACCCTCTTCCCCTAAGTAGATGTTCTTCGTGTTTCATTGTTGCAGTCATTACATTCAGGTTGTGTGTTTGCAGGTAGCCCTCTGTTGGCCTGATTAACGGTCTTGGGTCCTGCGTCGGTTGCTGTCCCTTCTTCCATGACGTCAGGGGTACAAAACATGCAGCCGATGCCATTACACCAGTCTTTCTTGCCGTGCGGTGCCCAAAGCAGAAGCAGTTTGCAAGTGCCATTCGGCCGACTCCTGAAAAATTTTCGAGTTTCAGAACCGAAGTCTTCAACTAAAGCTAAGTACCTCATTGGGGAAACTTTTTCTTGCTCCTTACCAATGTCAGTAAAAGTTAATAATTGCATTACTTGTGGAAGGCAAATACCTCATGAAGATTTTCATTCATACTGTATTCCTTGCCTAGGCCCTGACCACGATATACCTTGCTGTCGGTTTTGTGCTTTATTTAATCAGCGCATTCTCTGCAGTCTGTATATTTTCACCTCTAAATATTTCAGTTCTCAGTTTAATTATCCAGAAATGTCGGTTAGCCATCCAACTACCAAGATTCCGTAAAAACACAAAGATAAAGACAGAGACAGGCCGCCGAGGTCCAAAACTGATGACGACGCTTCTCCTAAGCCAGTCGCCAGTTCGCCGGTACTCAGTGAGGCGCTTTCACAGCCCCTGATACCCACTACTTCTGATTCGCAGGCCTCTACTGAGACCCATTCAGAGTCCCGTATGCCGCGAGATGCTTCAACTATGGAATCCGCGGATGTCTGTACCTTGGATGGGTCTGGAGCCGCTGTGCACGCACCAGCTTCTGAGGGTATATTCAGGCATATGGACTTGCATATTAAATCGACGCCTCTTTCTTTGCTTAGGCCTAAATCTCGATCCATGCCTAAAAAAAATGACGCTCAGGCCTCTATGCCTAAAAACAAATGATAAGAATGGCTGAACTAATAATTCTAATCAGGGGTAGCCAACCCCCCACTTCTAAGAGGCCTAGGACTGAAGTTGATTATGAATCTTCTGATCAGGGTTCTGTTTCTGATTCTTCTGATGATCTGGATTTGCCCTTATCTACTTATGAAGAGTCTGATGCAGAAAACTCCTTTCCCTCTGCTTCCCTTCCTGAGGATTTTTCTTTTGGGGAAACCTTATATACTCTTAAGGGAGCATTTCCACTGGGAAAGCCAGGATGTTTCTGATTCAAAAAAGTGGCTTAGGGATTTCCTTCTACCTCAGCTTTGGCCTTTAGCTATTCCTCCTGTACTAGACATTGTTGATGATGCTTTTTTGGAATCTAGTTTGGCCCCTGATTCCCTGCCTCCTGCTCCCAGAAAGCCTGACAGATACTATAGGGTCCCCGAGTCCCACAAGTTCCTTTTTAAAAATCTTATTGCAGATCCAGAGACTATTTCACAGGGGCCCAAGGGTATTAAGGCTTCTACTGCTAAAAATCCTACCCCTTCTGATAGAGACTCCAGGGTGCTTGATAGATGGAGTAAGAAGGTTTACACTTCTGCAACCTTGGCCATTAGGGCTTTAAACTGCCAGTCTCATATGTTAAAGTATCAGCAACATGTGTCTGGACTGCTTAAACAGAAAATGATGATTCCTGACTGTGTGGAAAATAAAGAATTACAGGATTTAATGCATTCTGCTGAACAAGTTGGAAAACATACTTTGCAATGTGGTTTTGATTCATTAGAGGCCTCTTGCAGGGCTGCTGTTACTGGGTCTGTGCTCAGAAGGCATGCTTGGCTTAAGGAGCAATATTTGCCTGATCATGTTAAAGCTAAATTGTTGGATGCTCCTTTAAATCAGGACCGCCTGTTTGGCAACAAGGCTGAGGAAGTTCTTAAAAAGATGAAAGATAAAGCTAAATCTATGAAAACTGTTAGATTTTTTTACAAGTTCAGCCTCCTAGATTTAGTAGGCACTGGCCCCTCTAAGAATTGGTCCTTTCCAGCCCCTTCCAGGTCTTCTCAAGCCAAACCCAGACACAGCAAAAACCCCAGGTTTCAGTCCCAGGGGACACAGAACTAAGCAGTGGGGGGCCTGCACTTCCAAATCTGGGAATAGCAAGACTCCCCCCTATGGTAAACTGTCTCAATGACTTCCTTTTAAAATTTCCAAGCACTTATCAACTGACTGCCCCTTTGGGGGGCAAGATTGCTCTTCATGCAAAGAATTGGGAACCAGGACACATGGGTTTTAAATATAGTATCCCAGGGTTACAGGTTTCACTTCCACACGTTGCCAACACCAAGTGGGTGGCCGGACCTACCCCCAAATCAGTGGGCAGAGGCCCAAAAACAAGTACTTTCTCTCTTAAGCATGGGGGCTATTCAACTGGTACCAGAAGAGGAAAAGTGACAAGGTTTCTACTAGAGACTTTTCCTGGTACCCAGAAAAGACAATTCATGGCGTCCTATCCTGGACCTGTCTACTCTTAAAACACCTTTTTGGAGTTTCCAAAATTCAAGATGCTGACTCTTCACCAGTTGCTTCCTATGCTAGGCAAAGATGCCTGGTTGGCAACAATAGATTTAAGAGAAGTATACTTGCACATCCCAATCAGGGAATCTTGCAGAAGATACCTACGCTTCAAAGCAGGCTACACACACTATCAGTTCTCTGCACTGCCCTTTGGCTTATCTACTGTGCCAAGGGTATTCACAAAGTGCCTAGCTCCAGTTGTTGCATTTTGCAGGCAAAGAAATATTCAAATATACCCATACCTGGATGATTGTCTAATTCAGGCAGAAAGCCAGGATACACTTTTGAATAATCTGACCTTTGTACAGAGGGTTCTAACTTGTCTGGGGTATACCATAAACGAAAAATCACACCTGGTATCCTGTCAACAAATTATATTCCTGGGAGCAAGCTTGAATACAACTTCCCAGATGGCTTACCTCACGCTAGAGAAACAAATTAATTTGACAACCTACTTCAAACAAGTGGCCACAAAATCCTGCTATCTGCAAGACAAATACTGCAACCTTTGGGGCTCATGGCCTCCTGCATTCTTCTAATTCCATATGCAAGACTGCATATGAGGAAACTACAGCGGTATCTAAAAAGCCTATGGTGTCAACATTCTCAAGACCTAGAAACAATGATTCCTATCATACCTTGCCTACGCCTAGTGTTCCTTTGGTGGGCAGAGGACTGCCACCAAAACAAGGGACTACATTTCACACCACCTCCTGCCGCCCAAACCCTAACAGACTCATCAGACTACGCATGGGGGGCTCACCTGGCAGGGAAGTGCATTCAGGGCAAATGGAACCCAAGTCAAATGCACCTGCATATCAATCAAAAAGAAATGTTAGCTGTACAGAATGCTCTGACAGCCTTCAAAGACCACATTCTTCCAGGACAACTAATGGTAAAGACGGACACCACCACTGTTATGTAGTACATAAACAAGCAGGGGGGGGGGTACACATTCTTACCCCCTATGCAGACTAGCCATGGCATTGTGGAACACAGCCTTGAGCTTCCAAGTGCACCTACAAGCACAATTCCTGCCAGAAAAATTAAATACACTGGCAGGCGGACTAAGCAGAAAACTGATGGACCCACATGAATGGAAACTGGAACCAAGGATTTTCAACCTGTTGCCAAGCAAATGTGGGAGCCCAGATATAGACCGGTTTGCCTCTCCCCAGAACTACCAATTGGACAAGTTTTGCACAAGGACTCCCCACAAACAAGCCTGGAAAGTGGATGCTGTGTCCTTCAGCTGAAAAAACCTATCAGTCTATGCCTTCCCCCATCTGCCTCTGCTCTCCAACATACTACTAAAAGTCAAACAGGACAAAGCAAGGATGATTTTGATTACTCCAGACTGGCTGCGCCAACACTGGTACCCCCTTCTGCGCAGTGTGTCACGGTTATCTCCATGGCACCTGCTTCAGGCTCCTTCCCTGCTATCTCAGCAGGGTAACCAGATTCTGCACCCTCCGCTTCTAACACTGAACCTTGCAGCCTGGGTAATTACTTAATCTCTCCTTTACCATCCCTCAGCAAACTTGTGATGGATATCATTTTAGAGGCAAGGAGGCCTAGTACTAGAAAATCTTATGCTAAAAAATGGAAAAAGATTCTGTTCCTGGAGTCAATCGCAAGGGATGAGCACAGCAGCACCCAATTTACCCCTGATTTTACAATACTTAACTGAGATGCTTCACAAGGGCTTGTCTTTTTCCTCCATTAAAATCCACGCCTCGGCCATTTCAGCTCATTATAACATAGAACCTCCCCTCTTCTCTCATCCACTGCTCAAGCAGTTTCTCAGAGGGGCCAGAAATTTGAGACCACCCAGGAGAGCCACAACCCCAGCCTGGAACCTTAACTTTGTTTTGGAGAAACTCACTCTACCTCCTTTTGAGCCAGCTGCTACTGCAGACTTAAAATTTATTTCTTGGAAAACAGCTTTCGTTTTAGCAATCACTTCAGCTAGAAGGGTATCTGAATTACAGGCCCTTATGGCAGTGGAGCCTTTCATCATCTTTCATGCAGACAGGGTGTCCCTCAGAACCAATCCATTCCTCATGTGTGACTTTTAATCAGTCCATTCATTTGCCAACCTTCTTTCCCAATACACAGAATAAAGAGGAACGGATACTGCATTCCTTAGATGTGCACAGACAACTTAAATTCTACTTGGACAGGACTAAACCTCAAAGGAAATCTGAACTGCTGGTGGCATTTGCTGCAGGGGCAGAGGGGAAGGCTATTTCAAAGCAAACCATTTCTAAATGGATAAGCCATTGCATTAATTTCTGCTATAAGCACCATGGAAAACCTATCCGCCAGAGGATCAGACCTCACTCCACCAGGGCTGCATCTACCTCTACAGCCTTTCTCAGAGGCGTCCCTACCAGGGACATCCTAGAAGCTGCTACCTGGAGTTCTGTGCATACTTTCACCAAACGTTATTTGCCAATCTTCTCTAAATCCAGAGCTGACTTTGCCACTGCAGTCTTGCAGGGCCTTATAGCTGGCCCTAATGCTATCTAAATTCCTCCTCCCAACCATAGCTTTGGGAATCTACCCAAATGTAATCTCTGCAACAGTGAAACATGAAGAACATAGTACAGTTGTGTACACTTACCATAAATGTAGATGTTCCAGTGTATTCACTGTTGCAGTCCTGGTTACTCTCCCTGCCCCCTAACTTCTTTTGACTATACCTCTACTTTCCTTTACTATGCTTAAAACCTTTTTGGTGTATTTGCTTTTTTGTTGGAGGTATATCTTTGTATTTTTATATTTTAATTGCTTCCCATTAGAGGGGGCACCTGACATCTGGGGCAAGAAAAACTGATGTAATGGCGTCGGCTGCATGTTTTATACCCCTGATGACCTGACGTCATGGAAGAAGGGACAGCAACCAACGCAGGACCCAGGACTTTGTTAATCAGGCCAACTGAGAGCTACCTGCAAGCAGATAACCCAAATGTAACGACTGCAACAGTGAATACACACTAACATCTACATTTATGGTAAGTGTACACAACTGTACTTTCATTACTGCCACAAATTTACCATTGTTATCTTTTTTTGCCCTCTTTTGTCACTATTGGAGAAGTTTTAGCATTTAACAGAAGTTCTTCTCCTTTTCTTTTGTCCCCGATATTTGCTGAATATCCATTCTGGAATCCTTTTATTTAATTGACAAGCCCACTTCCTTCTGAATTAATCATCTGTAGGAATGCTATTTGCACTCAGCATTTTTAATATAACTCAGCTCTCTCTTTCTTTTTATCTATACCTGTGAGGCCATCCACATTCTAAAATAGTGTGCTTAATATAGCCATTATATGAAGTTATTATTCTCACCTATTTTATGACAACTTTTTTTAAAATGTCTGTTTCCAGGTTTTGGTACATGTACTCACTAATTTGTGGCAGGTTGATCTTTTATACAGTGGTTTCTTGTCCTTTCCATATGAATCTGTCACTTTTTACAAGACTTATTTTGTAATAAACTCAAAAAAAAAAAAAAAAAAACCGCACCATAGCCTATTAACTTAAACCAAACACACAAAACTGTGTACACCCTCAAATAATGAAGTTTACCCTCCTGATTGGAAGAATTGTACCATATCGACAGCTGTAGACACAGGCATTACTTAACCTAAAATTAAGTTTAACCATGCCAAGATGCATGTTATAGCCTGTGCTGCTACTTAAACTAATTACTGTTGGTTCTTGTCTTATCTTTATTCCCCTCACAGATGTGAAAAAGTGTTTATATATTTTCAGCAAACATTAACCCAACCTTGTCTCAAGCATCTTTTTTTGGAAGATTGGAAAAGGTTTCACTGGCAGTGCCTTAAAGGACAACCAGACCCACAGACTCAAAAAACATGTTTATTTCATCATGGTTTGGTGTTTCCTACATTTTTACACCACTCTGGGACTATTTAGAGCTTTTTAGATATTTTTGTACGCAATTTCTGAATGACTACATGGGGTCTGGCATCTTGAAATAATTCTGCCTGTTTAGTCTGCCTCTAAGAATCCCAGAATGCATTGTTTGTCTCCAAAAAATTGCATCAGATCTGCCCCATTTTCCCTAAAGTTCCTGTCAGTGCACTGATTTTACGAGCATTCACTGCTTAGTCACCTACTTTTGGTTAAAATTTTATCCTTTTTCAATGACTACTTCAAACACAAGCAGTGGAAATGCAACAGAATTGAAAAGTGCATTTTATTGCTCTTTCTTCTTAGAAATGCTAACTTGATTTTTTTTGTGAAGGCTGAAATCTAGTTCTTCAAGGTATCTCCCCTCCCCCTTCACACCTACCTTCCCTAACTGTCAGAGCTAAGGATAATTTGACCCATTATCTGCATGTGATTGACAGCTCACAGCAGGTGACCAGACTAATGTACTGTTTTCTTGTCAGCCTTTCCTTCCTTACAGTGGGAGTCTTTTTTGTTGCACTCCTCCTGTCAAATTTAGAACCAAGCTCCATAGCACTGGGAATGATCACTGTTTTGCAAAGTGTCAACCTCTCACTTATTTTTCTTTCCTGCTTGGTTAAATAGCTAACAAATGATGCACTATGCACACAAAATATTTCACAGACTTTCATGACAGCACCCGCATGTTTTTTTTAAGTGGTAATTTAAGAAAATTACGGTATTGCATACTACTTGTAATCTGATGTAGTGTTGTCTGTCAATTGTGACAGACATCTGTCTCTTATGTAAAAAATGCAGTTAATGTCTATGCATGGTCATTGCAAATTTATGCTCTTAGTTTTTGCAGCTGTTGCTGTGCTTCTGCCTGTACTTTGTCGCATATCGGTAGGGCTCTTCAGAAAAGTGATATTATAGTTTGACATTGTTGCTAGGTTGAGTGGGCTGGGCAAGGCAGCTGTCGCATCACAATGTGGGAGGTCCACTGGCTCTTCTATACAGCATGCAAATTAGGTGGGGATTGCATCACTTTGTGGGAGGAAATGTCCCGATAGCTAGAGCAAGAGCTCTGGCAGATCTGACATCATCATTTCAGTGCCAGCTTGAGGTTTTTCAACTTGGTTTTCAAAGTGAAAGTAAAACGGTACGGAAAGGTAGGAAGCGTAACAGGGAAAACAGTTGAGTGGATTAGTTTTTAAAGCTGCAAGGGTGATTTTTGTAGCCTTTATCAATGAACAGGGACTAAGACAGCAGGTTGAGCAATCTGCTTTAATATCCCGTTGTCCTTTAATGTGGTCTGGATTTTATTGCTTGCCCTTCTAGTCAGCTTGTCTCCATAGAAGCACTAATAAAATTTACAGATGCCCTCATTTTCAAGCCTTATTAAGCCTCACTAAACATTTATTTGCCGAAGTAAAATTTCTCATTGCATTCAGTGCCCTGTTATTTAGTTGCTTACTTAAAAATGGTTGTTAGATTAAGTTAAAGGCTTAATCCATTCACCCATGTAATATATAACCTATCAACAATACATGTATCATAATATATGCACTTTTACACCCTACCCCCACTCCAAAAGACTATAGCATATTAACTTAAACGTGCTTTTGTCCATTCATCCTTCTCTTTTTACATTGTCATGCCTGCATTTCTTAAAACTAAAAAACAAAAAGAAAAAGGTGGTTGTTTGCTTTAGTATTTTTGTCACATACAACAAAAACTGAAAATGCTTACTCTATAACATGCGGTTTATATTATGAAATATTTGTACAGATACTGGTAAGAACAAAAATTGTTTCACTTTCTTTTTTCCCCTTTCTCTTCATTGTCCTTCAGACATAAATGACAAGAAATGTGGTGTACACATTTCATTACCCCCACTTAATTTAACATAGTTATCAAAATCCCAATCTTCCCCTTTTTCTTGTAAATCCATATTTCACAAATGTGATTGATGCTTTTATAATCCCACATTTGTTGACCAGTTTCAGTGTTGCTCATAATCATCCTGTTCATTTCCATATCCCAATCCCAAACTGGCCAAGTCCAAGGTACTCCTGATTCTTGTAGTCTTCTTCTTTTTGCTGTGTCAAGCATCTTACTTTGGAAGATTGGAAAATGTTTCACTGTCAGTGTCTGTGAGCTTTCTTATTAGAATAAGGAGAAGCAGAGTCCCCTTCTGTTTGATGGCTTACTGTTTGTTGAACAAACTTTTGCATTTCCACTGTAGTCTGTTGTAATTTGAAAAAAAAACAGTGACTTTGATCCTTTAGGGAAAAAAGATTCTGAAGACAGCTGGGTGCAGCAGCTTGAATCTCACATTTTCCTCTCGACATTCCTTGATTGCTGGGTTACATTTGATGATCTTCGTGTTTCACTGTTGCAGTCATCACCTGTGGGCTATCCCTGCTGTGGTAGCCCTTGGCCGGCTCGAATACCAGAGTCTATGTTTTTCTGCATCGCTGGTGTCACTTGCTGCCTGACGTCAGGTTGTCAGTGCTATAAAGGAAGGCAGCCAATGCCATTACATCAGTCTTTCTTGCCGTGGAGCCCATAGCAGAAGCAGTTCAAAAGTGTGCCAGTCTGTCATTACCAGAGTTCAAATTGCAGCTGAAAATGTCTAAAGCCAAGTACCCCGTTGGGGATCCTTTTTTCTTGCACTAACCGATGTCAAAAAAGTTAACAATTGTGTTGCTTGTGGAAAATAAATACCACACCGAGACTTCCATTCGTACTGCGTCACTTTAGGGCCAGATTACAACGTCCCCCATTGCCAGTTCTGTGCCCTCTTTAGTGAGAACCATTCGTCGTAGAGCTCTTTGTAGCCAGGATTTTTCATCTTCCATCTTCGCATTCTGAAATGGTGTCCATCAGCCAACAATCCGTAGACATTCCGAAAAAACGCAAGGATAAAGATAGAGACTGACCACACAAGGCTAAGCCTTCCGATGACTCTACCGCTAAGCAGGTCATCAGATGTTCTTTGTGTTTCACTGTTGCAGTCATTACATTTGGGTTATCTGCTTGCAGATAGCCCTCAGTCGGCCTGATTAACAAAGTCTTGGGTCCTGCGTCGGTTGCTGTCCCTTCTTCTATGATGTCAGGGATATAAAACATGCAGCCGAAGCCATTACATCAGTCTTTCTTGCCGTGCGGTGCCCGAAGCAGAAACAGTTTGCAAGTGCCGGTCGGCCGACGCCTGAAATTTTCATTTTCGAGTTTCAGAACCAAAGTCTTCAACTAAAGATAAGTACCCCGTTGGGGAAACTTTTTCTTGCTCCTTACCGATGTCAGTAAAAGTTAATAATTGCATTACTTGTGGAAAGCAAATACCTCATAAAGATTTTATTTGTACTGTATTCCTTACCTAGACCCTGACCACAGCGTACCTTGCTGTCGGTTTTGTGCTTTATTTAATCAGCACACTATCTGTCATCGGTATATTTTCGCCTGTAAATATTTCGGTTCTCTGTTTAATTATCCAGAAATGTCGTCTTTTAGCCATTCAACTACCAGGATTCCGAAAAAATGCGAAGATAAAGACAGACAGGCCACCGAGGTCCAAAACTGCCGACGAAGCTTCTCCTAAGCCAGTTGCCAGTTCGCCGGTACTCAGTGAGGCGCTTTCACAACCCCTGATACCCGCTACTTCTGATTTGCAGGCCTCTACTGAGACCCATTCGGAGTCCGGTATGCTGCAAAATGCTTCAACTATGGAACCCGCAAATGTGTCTACCTTGGATGGGTCCGGAGCCGCTGTGCAGGCACCGGCTTCTGAGGGTGTATTCAGGCCTACGGCCTTGCATATTAAACAGACACCTCCTCCTTTACTAAGGCCTAAATCTCGAACCATGCCAATAAAACTGACGCCCAGACCGCATGCTCAGGCCTCTATGCCTAAAAAACAAATAAGAATGGCTGAAGATCTAATAACTCTAATCAGGGGTAGTCAACCCCCCCCCCCCCTTTATAAGAGGCCTAGGACTGAAGTTGATTATGAATCTTCTGATTAAGATTCTGTTTTTTCTGATTCTTCTGATGATCTGGATTTGCCCTTATCTACTTATGAAGATTCTGATGCAGAGGACTCCATTCCCTCTGCTTTCCCTCCTGAGGATTTTTCTTTTGAGGAAACCTTACATATACTCTAAGGGAGCATTTCCACTCGGAAAGCCAGGATTTTTCTAATTCAAATAAGAGGCTTGGGGATTTTCTTCTCCTACCTCAGCATAGTCCTTTAGCTATTCTTCCTGTACTAGACATTGTTGTTGATGCTTTTTCGGAATCTAGTTTGGCCCCTGATTCCTTGCCTCCTGTTCCCAGAGAACCTGACAGATGCTGCAGGGTCCCTGAGCCCCACAAGATGTTCATCGTGTTTCACTGTTGCAGTCATTACTCTTGGGTTATCCTGCTGGCAGGCTACCCGCAGTCGGCCTGAATTCCAAAGTCTTGGTCCAGCGTTGGTTGCTGTCGACTCTTCCCTGATGTCAGTGCGCCAGGGGTATAAAAGATGCAGCCGGCACCATTTTCTTCAGTCTTTTTTGCCGTGCGGTGCCCGAAGCAAAAGCAGTTCATAAGTGCCGGTCGGCTGACTCCCGAGATTTTCAAAATCGAATTTAAGATCCGAAGTCTTCATTAAAGCTAAGTACCTCGTTGGGGAAACTTTTTTCTTGCTCCAGACCGATGTCAGAAAAAGTTAACAATTGTATTTCTTGTGGGAAGCAAATACCTCCATAAGGATTTTCATTCTTACTGTATTCCTTGCCTAGGCACTGATCACGGCGTTGCTAGCTGTCGGTTTTGTGCTAGATTTAACCAACACACTATTAAGCGTCGGTACGATTTTGCCTTTCATTACTTTGGCTGAAGGTTTAATTATATAATGCCATCGGAACAGCCGACGACCGGAGTTTATAAAAATCGCAAGGAAAAGGTCAGGCATCTGAGGTCCAAAACAGACAACAAGGCCCCCGCTAGGTCAGTCTCCGTTTGACAGTGAGGCGCTTTCGCAGCCCCTGACGACCGCTACCTCAGAGCCACAGGCCGCTTCCGACTCCCAGGTGGAGCCAACTAGGCCTCTGGATGCTCAAGGTATTGGACTCTCAAACTGTTCCCTCAGTTGGGTCCTGAGCCGCTGAGCAGGCATCGGCTTCTGAGGGTGTTTTCAGACCTACACAATTATATGTCAAGCCAACCTCAGCTTCAAAGACTAAAACAGCTCTAAAGTCAAAGAATTAGGTACAGCATTCTCCTCCTAACAGAGCAGCAGCCACTTCAGCAGCCTTCCTCAGAGGAGTACCAACCAAAGACATCTTAGAGGCTGCAACTTGGAGTTCAGTGCACACTTTTACATAGCACTACCACTTACCTCTCTACTCTAAATCCAGAGCAGGCTTTGCCACTGCAGTTCTGCAGGGCCTCATAACCTCTCCTAATCCTATTTAGCCCAGCCACCCATCCTCAGCTTTGGGATTCAACCCAAGAGTAATGACTGCAATAGTGAAACACGATGAACATAGTACAGTTGTATACCTAGCATAAATGTAGATGTTCGAGTGTATTCACTGTTGCAAGTCCAGGTTACCCTCCCACCATCCCCCTTTCATTTGCTGGGTCTTATCTGTACTTCTCTATTCTATACAACCTGTGTGGTGTATTTGCTTGTAGATGAAGGAAATGTTTACTTTAGTGCATGCATGTTTATTGGCATAATCTATTTAGCCTACCCTTTTGGGGGCTCCTGACATCTGGGGCAAGAAAAACTGAAGAAAATGGCGTTGGCTGCATCTTTTATACCCCTGGCGCACTGACGTCAGGGAAGAGGCGACAGCATCCGACGCCGGACCAAGACTTTGGAATTCAGGCCGACTGCTGGTGTCCTGCCAGCAGGATAACCCAAGAGTAATGACTGCAACAGTGAATACACTCGAACATCTACATTTATGGTAGGTACACAACTGTACTTTTCTTTTTAAAAATCCTATTGCAGATCCAGAGACTATTTCACAGGGGCCCAAGGGCATTAAGGCTTCTACTGCTAAAAATCCTACCCCTTCATCAGATAGAGACTCCATGGCACTGGATAGATGGGGTAAGAAGCTTTACACTTCTGTAACCTTGGCCATTAGGGCTTTAAACTGCCAGATGTTCATCGTGTTTCACTGTTGCAGTCATTAGGTTATCCTGCTGGCAGGCTTCCCTCAGTCGGCCAGAATTCCAAAGTCTAGGTCCGGCGTCAGTTGCTGTCGCCTCTTCCCTGAAATCAGGGTGCCAGGGGTATAAAAGATGCAGCCGACGCCATTTTCTTCAGTCTTTCTTGCTGCGCAGTGCCTGAAGCAAAAGCAGTTAGTTGAGATTTTCAAATCCGAATTTCAGAACCGAAGTCTTCATTAAAGCTAAGTACCCCATTGGGGAAACTTTTTTCTTGCTCCAGAGCGATGTCAGAAAAAGTTAACAATTTTATTTCTTGTGGGACGCAAATACCTCATAAGGATTTTCACTCTTACTGTATTCCTTGCCTAGGCCCTGATCACAACGTTGCTAGCTGTAGGTTTTGTGCTAGATTTAAACAACACACTAAGTGTCTGTTCGATTTTGCATTTCATTACTTTGGCCGAAGATTTAATTATATAATGCTGTCGAACCAGCCGACAACCAGAGTTACAAAAAACGCAAGGACAAGGAAAAGGATAGGCATCCGAGGTCCAAAACAGACGAGGCCTCTGCTAGGCCCAGTCGCTGGTTCTCAGTGAGGTGCTTTCGCAGCCCCTGGCGCTTGCTACCTCAGAGCTACAGCAGCCCCTGGCGCCTGCTACCTCAGAGCTACAGGCCGCTTCCGACTCCCACGTGGAGCCGACTGGGTCTCTGGATACTCAAGATATTAGACACTCGGAAATCATTCCCTCAGATGGGTCTGGAGCCGCTGAGCAGGCATTGGCTTCTGAGGGTGTCTTCAGACCTACACAACTATATATTAAGCCATCTTCAGCTTCAAAGACTAAAGCAGCTCTAAAGACAAAGAAACAAGTACAGCATTCTCCTACTCAGACTTCCATGCCAAAAAAACAGATGCTCAAATGGCCGAAGACCTAATTACTTTGATCAGGGGTTTTCATCCCCCTCCTGATAAGAGGCCTAGGCAAGAGACCGAGTATGATTCTTCTGATCAGGTTTCTATTTCCTCTGATTCCTCTTCTGAACAGGATTACTCCATGCTTCCCTATGAGGATTCTGATGCTGAAGAATCCTTTCCTTCAGCCTCTCCTCCTGAGGATTATTCTTTTGGGGAAACCCTGCATACCATGAGGGAGCATTTCCACTGGGAGAGCCAAGATTATTCTGAATCTAAGAAAAGGCTCAGAGACTTTCTGCTACTTCCTCCGCACAGACCCCTTGCTATTCCACCTGTTCTAGACATTGTAGATGTATTTTCAGAGTTCGGCCTGTCTCCTGACTCTTTACCCCCTGCAACTGCTAAGCCAGACAGATACTACAGGGTCCCGGATTCTCCTAAATTCCTTTTATAAAAACCCCGCTGCTGACCCAGAAACTATATCTCAGTGTCCCAAAGGGGTTAAAGCTTTCACTGCAAAAAACCCTGTCCCCTCTGATAGGGATTCTATGGCTCTAGACAGATGGGGGAAAAAAGTCTACACTTCTGCTACCCTGGCTGTAAGGGCTTTAAATTGTCAATTTCATATGCTTAAATATCAGCAATATTTAATGTCACTGCTTAAACAGAAATTGTTGACAAATACTGAATGTTCAGAGAACAACGAATTGCAGGATTTATTGCATGCAGCTGAACAAGTGGGAAAACATACTTTGCAATGTGGTTATGATTCACTGGAGGCCTCTTGCAGGGCCACTGTTACAGGTTCTGTTATTAGAAGGCATGCTTGGTTAAAGGAACAGAATCTGCCTGATCATGTTAAAGCAAAATTATTAGATGCACCATTACAGCATGGTACTTTGTTTGGTACTAAAGCAGAAGAGGTATTGAAAAAAATGGAGGATAAAGCAAAATCCATGCAGACAGTCGAGGATTTCTTACAGGTACAGCCACCCAGGTTTAGCAGGAACTGGCCTTCTAAAAATTGGTCCTTTTTAGTGTCAGACCACAGAGAGGCAGATACAGGCGTCCCAGAGGCAGATCTCAGCCCCAAGACTCATACAGGCCTAAACAATGGGGTGCTCCTACCTCCAAAAGTGGAGAAGGCAAATCACAGCCTTACAGGAAACAGTCCCAATGACTTTCCTCTACCAGATCCAAGCACTTTACTTTTGGCAGCCCCCTTAGGGGGAAAACTAGCACTTTTTTCATCAAATTGGCACATGATTACCCAGGACAAATTAGTCTTGAACATAGTGTCTCAGGGCTACAGGTTCCACTTTTACACCCTGCCAATGGCAAAAGGTATGCCAGACCTGCCACACAATCAATGGGCAGAGGCACAAAAGCAAGTTTCATCCCTCATGGACATGAGGGCCATTCAACAAGTACCACAACAAGAGCAGGGACAAGGATTTTATTTGAGGCTGTTCTTAGTGCCCAGAAAGGACAAAGCCTGGAGACCAATACTGGACCTGTCTATACTAAACACATTTTTGGAGGTTCCAAAATTCAAGATGTTGACTCTACAGCAGCTAATGCCCATGCTGGGCAAGAAGGCTTGGCTCGTAACTTTGGACCTATAAGAGGCATACCTGCATGTCCCAATCAGACAATCTTGCAGAAGATGCCTCAGATTCATAGCTGGCTCAATGCACTACCAATTCTCTGCACTGCCCTTTGGCTTGTCTACTGCGCCCAGGGTCTTCACAAAATGCTTGGCACCAGTAATTGCATTTTGCAGACAAAGAGGAATTCAAATATATCCCTACTTGGACAACTGCCTTATTCAAGCAGAGAACAAAGACATTCTTCTAAAGCATCTGGCATTTGTAAAAAGATTACTAATTTGCCTAGGGTACACAGTAAATGAAAAGAAATCAAAACTAGTGCCTTCTCAAGAGATAATATTCCTGGGTGCAAGCTTAAATACAACTGCCCAAATGGCTTATCTCACGCCAGACAAACAAAAACAACTGACTTCTTACTTCAACAAATTGGCAACAAGCACCCAGTTATCTGCAAGGAAAATCCCGCAGGCTTTGGATTTCATGGCATCCTGCATTCTACTAATTCCATACGCCAGACTGCATATGAGGAAACTACAATGGTATCTAAAAAGTGTTTGGACTTAGCTTTGCCACAGCCTGGAGACAGTAATTACCCTCATTCCCTGCCTGCAACAGGAGTTTCGATGGTGGGCAGAGGCCTGTCACCACAACAATGGTCTGCCATTCAGTTTACCCACAGCCAGACAGGCACTGACAACGGATGCATCAGATTATGCCTGGGAGGCCCATATGACAGGAAAATGTATTCAGGGCACATGACCTGCAAGACTGATGCATCTTCACATCAATCAAAAAGAGATGCTAGCTGTTCAGAATGCCCTGACAGCTTTCAAGGATCTACTTCATCCAGGACAGCTACTGATAGACAGACAATACTACGGTCATGTGGTACATAAGCAGGGAGGTACACATTCCTACCCCTCTGCAGACAAGCAATGACCTTATGGGACACAGCATTGACTTATCAGGTTCACCTGCAAGCACAATTCCTGCCAGGAAAAACAAATACTCTGGCAGACGAACTAAGCAGAAACCTTATGGATCCCTACAAGTGGAAACTGGATCCACAAGTCTTCAGCATGATAACAAGGAAATGGGGATGCCCAGACATATATCTATTTGCCTCCCCTCACAGCTGCCAATTACAGAGATTTTGCACAAGGATTTATCACAAACAAGCACGGAGAGTGGATGGCCCTATCCTTCAGCTGGGAAAATCTAACAGTATATGCCTTTCCTCCACTGCCTCTCCTTCCCAGGGTGCTCCTAAAGGTCAGACAAGAGAAGCCAAAAATGATACTGATTGCCCCAGACTAGCCCCACCAGCACTGGTACCCAGTCCTAAAGAGCTTGTCTCAATGTCCAGCTTGGACATTACCTCAAATTCCTCACTTACTGACCCAACAAGACAGTCAGATACTGCACAGCCAACTCAGGACCTTAAAACTGGCAGCATGGCAGATAATGTAGCCATTCAAGACGCACCTCTCTCCAAAGCAGTGATGGATGTTATTTTGGAGACCAGGAGGCCTAGCACCAGAAAATCTTATGCAGAAAAATGGAAGAGATTCTGTGCTTGGAACCAGGCACAAGGTATTGACACGACTGTTCCAAATATTCCTCAGATTTTGCAATACTTAACTGAGATGCTGGATAAAGGCCTTTCCTTTTCATCAATTAAAATTCATACCTCTGCCATTTCAGCTCATTTCAATACAGAACCACCTATTTTTTCTCATCCATTACTAAGGCAGTACCTCAGAGGGGCCAAAAACATAAGACCTCCAGAGAGAGCACCAATACCTGCATGGGACCTCAACTATGTCTTGAAAAACTCCGTTTGAGCCAGCCTCTGCAGCTGATATAAAATTCTTATCCTGTAAAACAGCTCTGCTCCTAGCAATAACCTCTGCTAGATGAGTCTCAGAGTTACAGGCACTCATGGCTGTGGAACTTTTTATCATTTTCCATCCTGACAAGGTCTCTCCAAGGACAAACCCTACATTTATGCCTAAGGTAGTGTCCAGTGTGGCCCTTAACCAAACAATTCATTTGCCTACCTTTTACCCAAACCTACAGAACAAGGGTGAGAGACTCCTGCATTCTTTGGACATTCAGAGGCAGCTACGCTTCTACTTGGACAGAACCAAAGCTTTCAGAAAGACTGAACAACTTCTAGTGGCATAGGCTTTCCTTGTGATCCTGCTGCATATCTCCAAACAGACTATTTCAAAGTGGATAGGCCACTGCATTCGTTTCTGCTATTCACAGCATGGCAAACCAGCGCCTAAGGGCATTAGGCCGCATTCAACCAGAGCAGCAGCCACTTCAGCAGCCTTCCTCAGAGGAGTACCAACCAAAGACATCTTAGAGGCTGCAAGTTGGAGCACGATCACTTGCCTCTCTACTCTAAATCCAGGGCAGGCTTTGCCACTGCAGTTCTGCAGGGCCTGATAGCCTCTCCTAATCCTATTTAGCTCCAGCCTCCCAACCTTAGCTTTGGGATTCAACTCAATTTTAATGACTGCAACAGTGAAATACGATAACACAGTACAGTTGTGTACCTACCATAAATGTAGATGTTAGAGTGTGTTCACTGTTGCAGTCCAGGTTACCCTCCCACCATCCCCCTTTTCCTTGCTTGGACTTATCTGTACTTCTCTATTCTGTACAACCTATGTTGTGTATTTGCTTGTAAGATGAAGGAAAAGTTGTTTTTTGTGTATGCATGCTTATTGGCGTAATTTAGCCTACCATTTTAGGGGCACCTGACATTTGGAGCAAGAAAAACTGAAGAAAATGGCGTCTGCTGTATATTTTATACCCCTGGCGCACTGACATCAGGGAGGCGGCGACAGCAACCGACGTCAGACCTAGACTTTGGAACTCGGGCCGACTGCGGGTAGCCTGCCAGCAGGATAACCCAATTGTAATGACTGCAACAGAGAATACACTCGAACATCTACATTTATGGTAGGTACACAACTGTACTATTCTGCACCCTCAGCTTCTAACACTGAACCTTACAGCCTGGCTAATTACATAATCTTTCCTTTACCATCCCTCAGTAAACCTGTGATGTATATCATTTTGGAGGCAAGGAGGCCTAGTACTAGAAAATCTTATGCTGAAAAATGGAAAATATTCTGTGCCTGGAACCAATCTCAAGGGATGAGCACAGCAGCACCCAATTTACCTCAGATTTTACTATACTTAACTGAGATGCTTCACAAGGACCTGTCTTTTTTTTCCTCCATTAAAGTCCACGCTTTGGCCATTTCAGCTCAGTATAACACAGAACTTCCCCTCCTCTCTCATCCACTGCTCAAGCAGTTCCTCAGAGGGGCCAAACATTTGAGACCACCCAGGAGAGCTCCAGCCCCAGCCTGGGACCTTAACTTTGTTTTGGAGAAACTCACTCTACCTCCTTTCGAACCAGCTGCTACTGCAGACTTAAAATTTCTTTCTTGGAAAACAGCTTTCCTTTTAGCAATCACTTCAGTTAGAAAGGTATCTGAATTACAGGCCCTTATGGCATTGGAGCCTTTCATCATCTTTCATGCGGACAGGGTGTCCCTCAGAACCAATCCATCCTTCATGCCCAAGGTGGTATCCAGTGTGGCTCTTAATCAGTCCATTCATTTGCCAACCTTCTTTCCCAATTCATAGCACAAAGGGGAATGGATACTGCATTCCTTAGATGTGTACAGACAACTTAGATTCTACTTGGACAGGACTAAACCTCAAAGGAAATCTCTACTGCTGGTGGTATTTGCTGCAGGGGCAGAGGTGAAAGCTATTTCAAAGCAAACCATTTCTAAATGGATAGGCCATTGCATTTATTTTTGCTATAAGCACCATGGAAAACCTATCCCCCAGGGGATCAGACCTCACTCCACCAGGGCTGCATCTACCTCTGCAGCCTTTCTGAGAGTCGTCCCTACCAGGGACATCTAGAAGCTACTACCTGGAGTTCTGTACATACTTTCACCAAGCATTATCATTTGCCAATTTTCTCTAAATCCAAAGCTGGCTTTGCCACTGCAGTCTTGCAGGGCCTAATGCTATCTAAATTCTTCCTCCCAACCATAGTTTTGGGTACCTACCCAAATGTAATGACTGTAACAGTGAAACACGAAGAACAAAGTACAGTTGTGTACACTTACCATAAATGTAGATGTTCGAGTGTATTCAGTGTTGCAGTCTTGGTTACCCTCCCACCAGCCCCTAACCTCTTTTGGCTATACCTCTACTTTCCTTTACTATGCTTATAAGCCTTTTTGGTGTATTTGCTTTTTTGTTAGAGGTATATCATTGTACTTTTATATTTAATTGCTTCCCATTAAGGGGGCACCTGACATCTGGGGCAAGAAAATCTGATGTAATGGTGTCGACTACATGTTTTTATACCCCTGACGACCTGACGTCATGGAAGAAGGGGCACCAACTGACGCAGGACCCAAGACTTTGTTAATCAGGCCGACTGAGGGCTACCTGCAAGCAGATAACCCAAATGTTTTGACTGCAACAGTGAATACACTCTAACATCTACATTTATGCTACGTGTACACAACTGTACTTTCTCTGGACTTCAGTGAGGCACCTTTACAGCCCCTGATGCCCAATGTCTTTTTCTGCAAATGTTCAGTTTACCCAACCTCCAAAAAGGCTAGTAACCTTCTGTTTAAATGTTAACTCACTAAAAGCTTATTACATAATGTATTAGATTTCTGTAAATGTTTTAAATCTTCTGTACAAATCTTTGTTATTCTTTTGTAACATTTATATGTAACTTGCAATATTTGGAGCTTTTCTCCCCGGGCCTCCACTGAAAACGGGCTCTTTATGGCCCAGTGGACTTCCCTGGTCATCGAACTTAAATAAAATAAATAAATCCGATACCTTTGCAGGCCTCTACTGAGACTCTTTCAGAGACTGGTATGCCGCAGAAGTCTACTGAGCCTTTGGTTGTCTCTGCCTTGGTTGGGTCCGGAGCTGCGACACAGGCACCGGCATTCGAGGAGGCTTCTCACATTACCAAATCTAGACAAAACAGACGTCTTCTCTGACTACCGTTTCTCTCAGACTGATGGATACTCTTAGGCCTAGAGGCAAGGCCATGCCTAGGAAAGCTGTCTCTAGCCACCATTTTACTCCTGCTCCACCACCCCATGTTCAAATCCTTAAAATGGCAGAGGATCTTATCACCCTTATCAGGGGTAGTCAGGCCGGTTTGCTATCATATATTCAAATTCACTGCATTCGACTTGACATATGTGAGAAACCTAATTTGCATATCTGAAAATGCAAGCACCACAATGTCGAACCTTTGTAATTGCGAACGTTCGCTTTTACAAGGTTCGACATTGTGGTGCAGATCGCACTAAAATGGGTATCGGGAAATGTACCTTTTCCTTCACTGTAGTGCGATCTCGGAGTTGTTATATATGTAGGGGGTGTGGGGGGTGCAGCCCCCCTCATGGGGGTTGCAGTGGGGGCTTGCTCCCCATGCAAAAAGTGTGTTTTAATGCTGAGCGGATGTGAGCATTTCAGTAAAGTCGACGTGTTTGAAATTCGACTTTACTGAAATGCTTAGTTCGGAATTTACTATGTTTGGTGTTCCGATTTGCAAACATGTTCGGACATCTGAACATTCGAACACAGTGAATTTGAATACATGATAGTAAACCAATCAGGCCACACCGTCTAAAAGGAAAAGAGACCTTTCTCCTAAAATACTGACAGAACAGGATTCTGAGAAGTCTGATTTATTCAGATTTTGAAGAGGAACAACAACCTCTGACTGCATATGAGGATTCAGATGCAGAGGAATCCATTCCTTCTGCCACCCCACCAGAAGATCTTTCCTTTGGGGAAACCCTTCACACCCTCCGGGAACATTTACACTGGGAATCCTAGGACTTCTCTCTGTCTAAAAAAGACTGCGAGAGTTTCTAGACCTGCCCAAGCACAGACCCTTGGCCATCCCTCCAATCTTAGAGGTGGTTGATGATGTCTTCCATGAATCCAGCTTAACACCTCACGCCCTCCCACCTACTCCCAGAAAACCTGACCGGTATTAGAGTACCAAATTCTCACAAATACCTGTAGAGAAATCCTGCTGCAGACCCTGAGGTCATTACACAGGGACCAAAAGGAGCTAAGGCTAGTTCTGCAGAGAGTCCTACTCCTGACAAGGGCTCCAGAGCTCTGGACAGATTGGGTAAAAAAGTATACACCTCTGCAACCGTAGCTATCAGAGCACTCAGCTGTCAGTTCCACATGTTAAAATATCAACAGCACACATTGGAACTATTAAAACAAAAGATTTCAACCTTTCCTGACTGTGCCAATTCAAAAGATTTAACAGATTTACTGCACTCCACTTGTCAAGTGGCTAAACACACATTACACTGTTGATATGTTGCCCTATAAGCCTCAAGCAGGGCAGCAGTGTCAGGATCTGTCATTAGGAGACATGCATGGTTGAAGGAACAACCTCTCTCTGATCATGTCAAATCTAAATTACTTGATGCACCCTTGAATAAGGACCGCTTGTTTGGAGTAAAAGCAGAAGTGCTTAAAAAGATGGAAGACAAGGCAAAATCTATGTAAATGGTGTAAGATTTCCTTCACGTACTACATCCTAGGTTCAGCAGGAATTTTCCCTCAAAACACTGGTCCTTTCCTGCACCTAGCAGATGGGCAAGGTAAGACACGCGGGGACAGACCACCCAGACTCCTATCCCAGGGACAGCAGAGAAACAGTGGACCACTTCCACTCCAAAGGCAGGGATTTCTAAGCCATGCCTCTATGGCAAATACTGTCGTGACTCACTGTCCCCCTCTGCCCTCTTCATTCACCAAAAGCTAGGAGGAAGACTCTCCTCTCCCTCTGTAAAGAAAATTAGCTTTCGCTAACAAAGGACCAGTGGGTCTTAAAGATAATTTTTCAGGGATACAAATTCTCCTTCAGCGAACTCCCAATTCCAAGAGGGTACTCGGACTTGCCTCCAAATCAGTGGGCAGAGGTATTGAAACGAGTCCAAACTCTCATATCTCAAGGGGCAGTAGAACATGGCCCCTCAGATCAAGCAGGCAAAGGCTTTTATTCCAAACTATTTCTTGTTCCCAAAAAAGAGGGCACTTGGCGCTTCATCCTGTTCTGAACACCTTCCTGGTGGTTCCCAAATTCAAAATGCTAACTTTGCAGCAGCTGCTGCGTATGCTGACAAAAAAATGCCTGGTTAGTTACCATCGAGCTAAAAGATGCCTACCCCCACATCCCCATAAGGGAATCCTGCAGGAATTTCCTTCGCTTCAGAGCAGGCTCACAACACTTTCAGATGTTCGTGTTTCACTGTTGCAGTCATTACATTTGGCTAATCTGCTGGCAGGTTGCCCTCAGTCGGCCTGAATTCCAAAGTCTTGGGTCCTGCGTCGGTTGTTGTCTCTTCTTCCATGACTTCAGGGGTATAAAACAAGCAGCCAACACCATTTTCTTCAGTCTTTCTTGCCGCGCAGTGCCCGAAGCAGAAGCATTTCGCAAGTGCCGGTCGGCCGACTACTGAAATATTTGAGTTTGAGTTTCAGAACCGAAGTCTTCACTAAAGCTAAGTACCCTGTTGGGGAAACTTTTTTCTTGCTCCATACCGATGTCAGAAAAAGTTAATAATTGTACTACTTGTGGGAAGCAAATACCTCATAAGGATTTCCATTTATACTGTATTTCTTGCCTAGGCCCTGATCACAACGTGCCTGGCTGTCTGTTTTGTGCTAGATTTAACCAACGCACTATTAAGCTTCGGTATCTTTTTGCCTCAAAGTATTTTAGAAACAGATTTAACTACCCAGAAATGTCGTCTGATAGCAATCCGACTACCGGAGTACATAAAAAGTGCAAAGAAAAGGACAGAGAGAGAGATGGTCGAGGTCCAAAACCGAAGACGAACCTTCTCCTAAGCCAGTTGCTGGTTCGCCAGTACTCAATGAGGTGCTTTCGCAGCCCCTGATACCCGCTACTTCGAGTCGCAGGCCCCTACCAACACCCATGTGGAGTCCGGCATGCTGCGAGATACTCAAAGTATTGTATCCACGGATGTATCTCCCTCGGATAGGTCCGGAGCCGCTGAGCAGGCACCGGCTTCTGAGGGTGTATTCAGGCCTCAACATTTTTATATCAAACCGACAACAGTTGCAATACCAAAGACAAAAGCAACTTCTAAAACTAAAAAACCGATGCATGAGCCACATGCACAGGCCTCTATGCCTAAAAAACAGATCAAAATGGCTGAAGACCTTGTTACCTTGATCAGGGGTTCCCATCCCCCTCCAGATAAGAGGCCGAGGCAAGACACTGATTATGAATCTTCAGATCAGGTTTCTATTTCTTCTGATTCCTCTTCTGATCAGAAATTATCTATGGCTCTTTATGAGGATTCTGATGCAGAGGAGTTTATACCATCTGCATCACCTCCTGAGGATTATTCAGTTGGAGAAACCTTGCATACTTTGAGGGAGCATTTTCACTGGGAGAGTCAAGATTTCTCAATCAAAAAAGAGGCTCTGGGATTTCCTCCTCCCTCAGCACACAGGCCTTTAGCCATACCCCCTGTTTTAGACATTGTGGATGATGTGATGTTCTTCGTGTTTCACTGTTGCAGTCATAACATTTGGGTTATCCTGCTGGCAGGTTGCCCTCAGTCGGCCTGAATTCCAAAGTCTTGGGTCCTGAGTCGGTTGCTGTCGCCTCTTCCCTGACGTCAGGTCGTCAGGGGTATAAAAGATGCAGCCGACACCATTTTCTTCAGTCTTTCTTGCCGCATGGTGCCCAAAGCAGAAGCAGTTCGCAAGTGCCGGTCTGCCGACTCCTGAGATTTTCGTGTTCGAGGTTCAGATCGGAAGTCTTCATTAAAAGCTAAGTACCCCGTTGGGGAAACTTTTTTTTTTCTTGCTCCAGACAGATGTCAGAAAAAGTTAATTGTATTTCTTGTGGGAAGCAAATACCTCATAAGGACTTTCATTCTTACTGTATTCCTTGCCTAGGCCCTGACCACGATGTTTCTAGTTTTCGGTTTTGTGCTAGATGTAACCAACGCACTATTAAGTGTCGGTACGATTTTGCATTAAGCTATTTTGGGCGAAGATTTAATTATGTAATGTCGTCGGATAGCCATCCGACTACCGGAGTTCACAAAAAAACGTAAAGAAAAGGACAGGCAACCGAGGTCCAAAACCGACGAAGCTTCTCCTCAGCAAGTCACCGGTTCTCAGTGAGGCGCTTTCGCAACCCTAATGCCCGCTACTTTAGAGTCGCAGGCCGCTACCGACTCCCACGTGGAGTAAGCCAGGCCGCTGGAAACTCAAGGTATTGGAGCCTCGGAGGTTATTCCCTCAGATGGGTCCGGAGCCGCTGAGCAGGCATCGGATTCTGAAGGTGTATTCAGACCTAAACAATTATATATTAAACCGACTTCAAAGGCAAAGACTAAAACACCTTTAAAGGCAAAGAAACAAGTTCACCAGCCACATGGACAGGCCTCCATGCCCAAAAAACAGATGCTCAAAATGGCCGAAGACTTACTTACCTTGATCAGGGGTTCCCATCCCCCTCCTGATAAGAGGGCCTAGGTAAGATATGGACTATGAATATTCAGATCAGGTTTCCATTTCTTCTGATTCCTCTTCTGATCAGGAATATTCTCTTCCCCTCATGAGGATTCTGATGCTGAAGAGTCGATTCCTTCAGCTTCTCCTCCTGAGGACTACTCTTTTGGGGAAACCTTGCATACCATTAGGGAGCACTTCCACTGGGAGAGCCAAGATTTTTCAGAATCTAAGAAGAGGCTCAGAGACTTCCTTTTACTACCTCAACACAGGCCTCTAGTTATTCCCCCTGTGTTAGACATTGTAGATGATATGTTCTCAGAGTCTAGTCTGACCCCTGACTCTCTACCTCCAGCTCCTTTTAAGCCGGACAGATACTACAGGGTCCCTGACTCTCATAAATTTCTCTTTAAAAACCCTTCTGCGGACCCAGAAACAATTTCTCAGGGTCCCAAAGGGGTCAAGGCTTCCACTGCAAAAAACCCTACCCCCTCTGACTGGGATTCTAGGGCACTGGATAGATGGGGAAAAAAGATTTACACATCTGCTACCTTGGCTATAAGGGCCTTAAATTGCCAGTTTCATATGCTCAAATATCAGCAATATATTATGTCACTGCTTAAACAGAAAATGATGGTAAATTCTGAATGTGCAGAATACAAAGAAATGCAGGATTTATTGCATGCAGCTGAACAAGTTTTAAAGCATACTTTGCAATGTGGTTTTGATTCTCTGGAGGCCTCCTGCAGGGCGGTAGTTATGGGTTCTGTCATTAGGAGGCATGCTTGGTTAAAAGAACATCATCTGCCTGATCATGTTAAAGTAAAATTATTCGATGCTCCATTACAACATGACACATTGTTTGGCATTAAAGCAGAAGAGGTGTTAAAGAAAATGGAGGACAAAGCAAAATCTATGCAAACGGTCAAGGATTTCTTACAGGTACAACCACCTAGATTTAGCAGGCTCTGGCCAACAAAGAATTGGTCCTTTCCAGCCTCAGACAGACTTCAAAGGGGCAGATCCAGATGCCCTAGAGGCAGATCACAGCCGCAAAGTTCCTACAGGTCTAAGCAATGGGGTGCTTCTACTTCCAAAGGTGGAGAAGACAAATCGCAGCTATATAGGAAATGGTCCCAATGACTTCCCCCTGCCTGCACCAAGCACTTATCTTCTGGCAGCACCCTTAGGGGGAAAAATAGCACTTTTTTGTCAAAATTGGCACATTATAACCCTGACAAATGGGCTCTAGACAGTGTCACAAGGCTACAAGTTTCACTTCCAAACCCTGCCAAGGACAAACGGTTGGCCAGACCTGCCAAAAAAATCAATGGGCAGAGGCTCAAAAACAAGTCACAGCTCTCATGGACATGAGGGCTATTCAAGTACCACAACAGGAACAGGGACAAGGATTTTACTCAAGACTGTTCTTGGTACCCAGAAAGGACAAAGCATGGAGACCAATACTGGACCTTTCTATTCTAAACACATTCCTGGATATACCAAAATTCAAGATGTTGACCTTGCAGCACCTTCTGCCCATACCTGCATGTCCCAATAAGGCAATCATGCCGAAGATACCTCCGATTCAAGGCTGGCTTAATGCATTACCAATTCTCTGCACTGCCCTTTGGCTTATCTACTGCGCCCAGGGTCTTTACAAAGTGCCTGGCACCAGTGATTGCTTTTTGCAGACAAAGAAGTATACAAATGTATCCTTACTTGAACGACTGTCTCATTCAAACAGAGAACAAGGACATTCTTCTTCAACACCTGGCGTTTGTGAAAAGGCTTCTAACATGCCTTGGGTAAACAATAAACAAAAAGAAATCACAACTGGTACCTTCTCAAAAGATAACATTCCTAGGTGCAAGCTTGATTACAACTGCCCATATGGCTTACCTCATGCCAGACAAACAAAGGCAACTGACTACCTACTTCAAACTGATGGCAACAAAATCCCAGTTATCTGCAAGACAAATTCTGCAGGATTTGGGCTTCATGGCATCCTGCATACTACTGCTTCCATATGCAAGACTGCATATGAGGAAACTTCAGTGGTACCTAAAAAGTTTATGGAGTCACCATTGTCACAGTCTGGAAACAATGATTCCTCTCATTCCCTGCCTACAACAGGAGTTTCTATGGTGGGCAAAGGCATGTTACCAAAACATGGGACGATCCTTCACTGTACCCCCTGCCAGCCAAACCTTAACAACAGACGCATCAGATTATGCATTGGGGGGGGGGGCACATGGCGGGAAGATGCATTCAGGGCATATGGACCCCAAAACAAATGCATCTACATATCAACCAAAAAGAGATGCTAGCTGTTCAAAATGCCCTGACAAGCCTTCAAGGACTTACTTTATCCAGGACAACTACTGATGACAGACACCACCCACGGTCATGTGGTACATAAGCAGGGGGGCTTGCACTCATACCCCCTTTGTAGATTAGCCATGGCACTGTGGAACACAGCTTTGACTTACCAAATACATCTTCAAGCTCAATTCCTGCTAGGAAAACAAAATACTCTGGCAGACGACTTAAGCAGAAACCTTACGGGTCCTCACAAGTGGAAACTAGATCCACAAGTCTTCAGCATGATAACAAAGAAATGGGGGAGCCCAGAGATTATTTGCGCCTCCTCAAAATTACCAATTGAAAAGATTCTGCACAAGGACTTATCACAGACAAGCATGGAAAGTGGATGCCCTATCCTACAGTTCTGTCAGTTTATGCCTTTCCCCTCCTCTGCCTCTTCTTCCCAAGGTCCTCCTAAAAGTCAGACAAGAGAAACCAAAGATGATACTAATTGCCCCGGATTGGCCCCGCCAATACTGGTACCCAATCCTAAGGAACTTGTCTCAGTACCCAGCTTGGACCTTACCTCAAAGATCTAAACTATTGTCCCAGCAAAACAATTAGATCCTGCACAATCAACACCAGACACTGAACCTGGCAGCATGGCTGATCACATAGTTATACAAACAACACCTTTCAGTAAAGCTGTGATGTATGTCTCTTTGGAAGCCAGAAGGCCTAGTACTAGAAAATCTTATGCTGATAAATGGAAGAAATTCTGTGCTTGGAAGCAAGCACAAGGAACGGATACAGCAGAACCAAATATTCCTCAGATATTACAATACTTGACCGAGATGCTTGACAAAGGCCTATCTTTCTCATCAATTAAAATCCATGCCTGTGCCATTTCGGCTCATTTTAATACAGAGCCACCAATCTTTTCTCATCCTTTA
>NC_056732.1:1373988724-1374091224 GCF_019279795.1 Protopterus annectens | reverse complement strand
CTAGTGTGGAAGGTGGATGCCTTGACCTTCCCCTGGAACACCCCTTTTGTGTACGCATTCCCTCCTGTGCCTCTTATTCTCAAGGTACTGATCAAAATGAGGGAGGAGAGACCAAAGGCCATCCTCTTTGCTCCAGATTGACCCAGACAACATTGTTACCCCTTACTGCACAGCCTGACCTTACAGCCTCCCAGGCAGCTTCTCCTGATCTCAGACCTCTTAACTCGGGTGTGGGGGGGGGGATGCTGCACCCAGACTTGCAGACTCTCAAACTATCAGCATGGTTAATACTGTAAAGGCAAACAAGGGGTCCCTGTTAAGCAAACGGGTCCTAGACATTATCACAGAGGCCAGAAGGCCAGAACATCTTATGCAGGAAAATGTAAAAGATGTTCTTCGTGTTTCACTGTTGCAGTCATCACATTTGGGTTATCTGCCTGCTGGTAGCCCTCAGTGGGCCTGAATACCACAGTCTTGGGGTTTCTGCATTGGATGCTATTGCTTTTTCAATGACGTCAGGGGTATAAAACATGCAGCCGATGCCATTACACCAGTATTTGTTGCCGTGCAGTGCCTGAAGCAGAAGCAATTTGCAAGTGCCGGTTGTCAGTCTCCTGAAATTTTCATTTTCCGAGTTTCAGACCTGACGTCTTCAAAAAGATAAGTACCCCGTTGGGGATCCTTTTTTCTTGCTCTAACCAATGTCAGAAAAAAATTAATTGTCTTGCCTATGGAGAGAAAATACCGCACAGAGATTTTCATTCTTACTGCGTCAGCTGTTTAGGCCTAGACCACGATGTCCCTCGCTGTCTGTTTTGTGCCTTGTTCAATGCCCAAACTATTTGTCTTCAGGCTATTTTTGTCGCCAATTTCTTTAGCTCTCGATCTCCATATTCCGAAATGGCTTTGATAAGCCATCTGACTACTGACCTTCTGAAAAAACGTTAGAATAAAGACAGAGACAGGCCGCATAGGTCCAAAACTGCAGACAAAGCTAGCATTAAGCGAGTCGCCAGTCTGCCGGTGCTCCGTGAGGCGCTTTCGCATCCCCCTGATACCCACTTCTACAGATTCACAGGCCACTACTGAGACCCATTTGGAGTATGGTATGCCACGAGATGCTTCTTTGACCATGGAACCTGTGGATGTCTCTACCTTGGATGGGTCCGGAGCCACTATGCAAGCACTGGCTTCTGAGGCTGTGTTCAGGCCTTCCTATTTACATATTAAACTGACGACTTTGTTTCAAACCAAAAATGCTGAATTTCTCAAGCCTGGAGTTCGCACTATGCCTAGGAAACTGACCACTGCACATTCTTGGGCCCACATGCCACAAAAACAAATGCTTAGAATGGCAGAAGTCCCTATTACTTTAATCAGGGGAAGTCAGCCTTCCCCCTCTAAAAGTCCAAGAACTGAGTTTCCTTCTGATTCTTCAGATCAGGAGTCTGATTACTCTGATCCTTCTGATTTCCAGGACATACCCTTATCTATCTATGAGGATTCTGATGCAGAGGATTCCATTCCGTCTGCTTCCCCACCAGATGATTTTTCTTTTGGTGAAACCTGCATATCCTTACGGAGCATTTCTGCTGGGAGAGCCAGGACTACTCACGGTCCAAAAAGAGACTCTGAATCAGCACAGGCCTCTAGCTATCCCTCCTGTTCTGGAAATTGTGGATGATGTCTTCTTGGAATCCAGCCTTACCCCTGATACTTTGCCTCCAGCTCCCAGGAAACCTGACCGGTACTGTAGAGTACCTGACTCCCACAAATTCCTCTAAGAATCCTACCCCGGATTCTTGGGGTTTGGGCCAAAGACCATTTCCCAAGGACCTAAAAGCATTAAGGCTACAACAGCCAAAAACCCTACCCCTTCAGACAGGGACTCTAGTGCTTTAGACAGATGGGGTAAGAAGGTATACACCTCTGCTACTCTTGCCATCAGGGCTTTAAATTGCCAGTTTCGTATGTTAGTGTCAGCAACATGTTATGGAACTAATTAAACAAAAAATAATGTTGATTCCTGATTGTCCAGAACATAAAGATTTATAAGAGTTAATGCATTCTGCAAACCAAGTTGGTAAACCTACTTTGCAGTGTGATTTTGATGCCTTAGAAGCATCTTGCAGGGCTGCTGTCACTGGGTCTGTTCTAAGAAGGCATGCTTGGCTTAAGGAACAAACCTTGCCAGATCATGTCAAAGCAAAATTACTGGATGCAGCATTAAACCAAGAGCATCTATTTGGCAATAAAGCAGAAGTCATCCTCAAAAGGATGAGGGAAAAAGTTAAATCTATGCAAACTGTTAAAGTACAGCCATTTAGATTCAGTAGGCATTGACCTTCAAAAAACTGGTCTTTTCCAGTCCCTCCCAGACATTCTCAGCCCAAACCCAGGGGCAGCAGACCACCAAGACTACAGTCTCAGGGTGTGCACAGATCTAAGCAATGGAGTGCTCCCTCCTCCAAAACGGGGAGTAGTACGCCACCATACTATGGTAAAATCTCACAATGACTTATCCTTAACTCTTCCAAGCCTTGCCCAAGTACTTGCACCTTTAGGAGGGAAACTTGCCCTGCATGCCAAAAACTGGGAGTACATTACCCATGAGAGATGGGTCTTAAACGTTGTTTCCCAGGGATACAGATTCCACTTCCACTCACTTCCAGCCCCAAGCAGATAGCCACACCTCCCCCCAAACCAGTGGGCAGAGGCCCAAAAGCAAGTACTTTCTCTTAGTATCAAGGCTATTCAACTTGTCCCAGCAGAACAAAGGGGACAAGGCTTTTATTCCAGACTGTTTCTGGATGTTCATTGTGCATACAGCTGCAGTAATCACGGATGGGTTTTCTGTGCCCTCGATCGGCAATTCCAAAGTCTTGGTCCGTCGGTTGTCATCGCTCTCCTGACGCCAGTGACGCCAGAGTATATAAGACACAGCCGCCATGTTCCCCAGTCTTTTTGCCCGCTGGCCCGCCGCGCGAGAAGCAGTTCGCAAGTGCTGGTCGGCCAGCTCCTGAATTACGAAATTTTGGAAACCAAGTCTTCATTAAAGCTAAGTACCCGTTGAAACTTTTCTTGCCTCAGACCGATGTCAGAAAAAGTTAATAATTGTATTTCTTGTGGGAAGCAAATACCGCATAAGGATTTCCATTCCCTGCATACCTTGTTTGGGCCCAGACCACAAAGTCTCGGGCTGTCGCTTGCGCTACCCAATCAACGCACTATTAAGCCGGGCGGAGTTCCTAACACTACTTTGGTAAAGCTTTTGATTATAAAATGTCGTTGGACAAATACCATTTTGTCCAAAACGTATGAAAAAGGACCGACCTGAGGCCTGCGGTCCCCGACGACACCACGCCAAAGCAGGCTACACGTGGTCCGGTTCTCAGCGTGATGCCTTTGCAGTCCCTGACTACCGACGACACTCCTTTGGCGGTGACACAGAAGTGATCCTGGGTAAACCTACGATCTCCCATCCACTCGCCAAGATTTTTCTTGAAGAGAGTCAGTGAGGGCTCTGCCTAACATGGACTGGGATTCTATTCCAGAGTGAAGGGAGCCTCTGGGTTATGAATCTGTCCCTCCAGCATGTCCTATTTATTTTTCTGCTGAGGATCAAGTCGCTCAATCGCGTAGCTCTAAGGGATTTGGATTTTCTGAGGTGGAGCATGTCCATTAATTCAGGGTTGGACATGGCTTTGTACGCCAGGCATAGATAGCCTCTGAGTAGGCGGTATGCAACTGAGTAGAGCTGGAGTTTCTTTAGCCAAGCAGCATATGGCATCTGTTTGAGTCCCTTGATCCTCTTAGTGAGGTACTTTTGGGGTCTTTCTAGTTGCTGCAGGTGTCGGGTAAGGTACATCCCAAATGGGGCATTGTACTCAATTATGGGCCTGATGAGGGATGAGTAAAGGCACAATGACCTCCCTTGATCTAGATGTGAATCCTTTCATGATAAGGTGGGCTATATAGAAGGTCTTCCTAACCACTTTGGCAATTTGGTTGTCAAAGGAGAGGTTACTATCAACTTGGGTCCCCAGGTCCCGAATTACTTCTTCTGTACTTAATGGATTACCTCCTATGTGGTAATTTGTGCACTGCTTTTGCCAAAGGGTATAACTATAGACTTTTTGGCATTTAGTTTAAGGCCATGGCTCTGGCACCAGTTATCCATCTCTATGAGACCCTTTTGGAGGATGCTTGTGTCAGCTGGAGAGTCAATTATGGCGCCCAATTTGCAGTAATCTGTGAACTTGGTCAGCCACAGTCCTCCCGTGTTAGCCTGTACCTCAGAAAAATATATTCCGAATAAGAGAGGTCCCAGGACTGAGCCCTGTGGGACGCCACTTGTAACTGGTTTAGAGTCTGGCATGGCTCCAGCAATTCTGACCATGTGGGTTCTGTCCTTGAGCCAGTTTGCAACCCATCTTATGACATAGGGGTTTATATTTAGGCTGGAGAGTTTGTCTATGATGCCCGAGTGGGGTATTGTGTCAAAGGCTTTTGCGAGGTCTAGGTAGGCTGTGTGGACCAACTTACCCTCATCAATGGCCTTGGTGACTGTCTCAAAGAAATCTACCAGGTTCAGGAGGCAGGATCTGCCCTTGACAAAGCCGAATTGGGTAGAATCCAGTGTCTGTAGGTCCCCAATGTCTTTGTTTATGAGCTCCATAATGATCCTCTCCATAGCTTTGCAGACCAGGCTAGTCAGGCTTATGGGGCAGTAGTTTCCAGGGTCCGTAGAGACCAGATCATGCCAGATCATGTCAAAGCAAAATTACTGGATGCAGCATTAAACCAAGAGCATCTATTTGGCAATAAAGCAGAAGTCATCCTCAAAAGGATGAGGGAAAAAGTTAAATCTATGCAAACTGTTAAAGTACAGCCATTTAGATTCAGTAGGCATTGACCTTCAAAAAACTGGTCTTTTCCAGTCCCTCCCAGACAGTCCAAACCCAGGGGCAGCAGACCACCAAGACTACAGTCTCAGGGTGTGCACAGATCTAAGCAATGGAGTGCTCCCTCCTCCAAAACGGGGAGTAGTACGCCACCATACTATGGTAAAATCTCACAATGACTTATCCTTAACTCTTCCAAGCCTTGCCCAAGTACTTGCACCTTTAGGAGGGAAACTTGCCCTGCATGCCAAAAACTGGGAGTACATTACCCATGAGAGATGGGTCTTAAACGTTGTTTCCCAGGGATACAGATTCCACTTCCACTCACTTCCAGCCCCAAGCAGATAGCCACACCTCCCCCCAAACCAGTGGGCAGAGGCCCAAAAGCAAGTACTTTCTCTTAGTATCAAGGCTATTCAACCTGTCCCAGCAGAACAAAGGGGACAAGGCTTTTATTCCAGACTGTTTCTGGATGTTCATCCTGCATACAGCTGCAGTAATCACGGATGGGTTTTCTGCCGTCAGGCGGTCCCTCGGTCGGCCGAATTCCAAAGTCTTGGTCCGGCGTCGGTTGTCATCGCCTTCTCTCCTGACGTCAGTGACGCCAGAGTATATAAGACACAGCCGGCGCCATGTTCCCAGTCTTTTTGCCGTGCCAGCAGAAGCAGTTCGCAAGTGCTGGTCAGCCAGCTCCTGAATTACGAAAATTTTGGAAACCAAGTCTTCATTAAAGCTAAGTACCCGTTGAAACTTTTCTTGCCTCAGACTGATGTCAGAAAAAGTTAATAATTGTATTTCTTGTGGGAAGCAAATACCGCATAAGGATTTCCATTCCGTCTGCATACCTTGTTTGGGCCCAGACCACAAAGTCTCGGGCTGTCGCTTTTGCGCTACCTTCAATAAACGCACTATTAAGCGTCGGAGTTCGCCTAACACTACTTTGGTAAAGCTTTTGATTATAAAATGTCGTTGGACACTCCGACTACCATTTTGTCCAAAAAACGCAAGGAAAAGGACCGACACGCGAGGCCTGCGGTCCCCGACGACACCACGCCAAAGCAGGCTACACGTGGTCCGGTTCTCAGCGTGATGCCTTTGCAGTCCCTGACTACCGACGACACTCCTTTGGCGGTGTCCTCTGTACCCGAGACCGCTGGAACCTCGGCCCTTTCCAGACTACAACCGAAGCCTTTGCTAATGTTGAGCCTACTAGTGTGGACAGGTCCACATCCACCCATGGTGTATTTAGGCCCTCATCTTCTTTTTCAATTAAGGCCTTTACTAAATCCAAAGCAGCCAGGTATCCCACGAGGCCTGTTGCACAGGGCCCATCTCCAGGTCCCATGCCTAAAAAACAGATGCTTAAAATGGCTGAGGATTTAATTAGGTTCTCAACCCCCTCCAGACAAGAGACAGAGTGGAGGAATATTCCCCCTCTTCTGATTAGGGATCCATTTTATCAGAACATTCTGATGCAGAGGAACACTCTTACTCTCCTTTTGAGGATTCGGATGCAGAACAGTCCATCCCTTCTGTATCCCCTCCTGAGGATTTTTCCTTAGGGGAAACCTTGCACACCTTGAGGGAACACTTCCATTGGGAAGGCCAAGACTTTTCAGATTCCAAGAAAAGACTTGGGGAATTTCTTTTGTTACCTCAACACAGACCTCTGGCTATACCCCCTGTTTTGGACATACTGGATGATGAATTAAGGAATGTAAGCTCCCACATTAGTAACACTAACCAATACTGTGATCTGATGAAAAACTTTAAATGGGAAGACAATTTTTACTGGGCTACGGTGGATGTAAAAGCCCTGTACACCAGTATTAAGATAAAATTTGGTTTGGAGGCCATTGGTAAAATCTTGGGAGAAGGACCTCGGACCTCTTTTGTCATTTTACTTTTAGAGTTTGCTCTAACTCATAATTACTTTATTTTTGAACAAAGAATCTTTCTTCAGAAGGAGGGGACTGCTATGGGGGCCAATTTTGCCCCCACTTATGCAATCCTTTTCATGTTCTATTTTGAAATCAGTTTCTTATATACCCTAGATTTTTTTCAGAAAAAAGCTGTCTCTTACTACAGATACATTGATGATTTGATTTTTATCTGTAAAGGTAACAAATTGGATTTTGACAAATTTATTTTCAGCCTCCATCAAAACAAATTTGGTTTGGAATTTACATACAGTGTGAATAATCGTGAAATCCAATTTTTGGATATTTTACTGTATGTAGATATAGAAGGATTAGTTCAGTTTAGACAATTTAGGAAACATACAGCTTCCAATAATTTCTTACATGCGAGTAGTGCTCATCCAGCCCATTTAATTGAGGCACTCCCATTTGGGGAGTTTAAACGCATCAAGGAACACACTTCGGAAAGTATTTGCTGGAATTTGGAATTTGAAAATGTTAGACATAGATTGTCTATGAGAGGCTATTCTGACAGTTTAATCAGTAAAAGTCTAGATAGACTGTTAAATCCTAACAAAAGAGGCAATATTTTAAAGAAAGTTTTTCCAGAAAGGTCTAGGGACTATGAGGCTGGTTGTGTTAATATCGACAATAAAATATTCCCCTTTCTCTATGATGCTGAAAGACATTGTAGATTTTTTATGGCCAATTGTTTGTAATAATGAGGAGATAGGTCATTTGTTTCCAAATCATGTCTCCTTTTCTTACGGCAGGTATGCCAACTTAAAGGAAATTTTAAAATCAAAATTGAAAAGTTGTGCTTCGTCTGGCACTATTAACAACAATTTGCCACATGGTATGTTTAGATGTGGAAAATGTAAGATCTGTTCAAAAGTAAAAAATCTATCAGGTAGTTTGATTAATGGGGTCAAATACACTGCTCATAATTATTTTAATTGTAAATCATGTGGGGTAGTGTATATTATTGGTTGTGATTGCGTTCCACCCAAATATTACATTGGCCAGACTAAACGTCAACTAAAAATACGTGTCTTAGAACATTTAGGTGACATTCGAAATGCCAGCTCAGACAGCCCAATCTCTGAACATTTTAACTTATTTCACAATGGAGTGTTGGATTCTTTATTTTTTTGTGCCTTAGCTAAACCTGAATTTTACAACACTGGGAATTATTTACAGAATCTTTTGAATTTGGAAAGCAGGTTCATTCTAAAATTTAGTACTTTAAAACCAAGGGGTATGAATTTAGAAGTCAATCTTACTATCTGATTAATATTGTTTATATTTAGTAGGACATATGTCTATTTAAGGTGTTTTTTGTATATATTTATAATGTTTCAATATTTGATACATGTTTTTAACACTGTCTCTCTCTAATTCTATGGGTCTATTAATTCTTGTGATTATTTAATTACATTAATTGGTGTTACACAGCATTATATAAGGTGCAGCAAGTAGTAATGTATTTATTCCTTTGAAGGCATTCAGCCGAGGTACCGGAATAAAGTGTTGCAGCTTTTCCAGTTTTTCTGTTTGGTTTGTTCATATTCGTTTTGCAGCTTGGTTGGTTTTCGTTGATTTAATTAGGTTCTCAACCCCCTCCAGACAAGAGACACAGAGTGGAGGAATATTCCCCCTCTTCTGATCAGGGATCCATTTTATCAGAACATTCTGATGCAGAGGAACACTCTTACTCTCCTTTTGAGGATTCGGATGCAGAACAGTCCATCCCTTCTGTATCCCCTCCTGAGGATTTTTCCTTTGGGGAAACCTTGCACACCTTGAGGGAACACTTCCATTGGGAAGGCCAAGACTTTTCAGATTCCAAGAAAGACTTGGGAATTTCTTTGTTACCTCAACACAGACCTCTGGCTATACCCCCTGTTTTGGACATACTGGATGATGTCTATTCGGAGGCTTGCCTTAACCCGGATTCTCTGCCTCCTGCACCAGTCAAACCTGATAGGTATTACAGAGGTACCCAGCTCTCACCAATTTCTCTTCAAAAGCCATAATGCTGACCCTGAAACCATTTCACAAGGCCCCAAGGGATTGAAGGTCTCCACTGCCAAGAATCCAATTCCTGCAGAAAGGGAATCAAGATCTTTAGAAAGGTGGGGTAAAAAGGTATATACCTCTGCCACCCTAGCCATGAGGGCCTTAAATTGTCAGTTTCATATACTTAAATATCAACAGTTCCTGTTATCACAATTAAGGAACAAAATGTCTCAACCTGAACAAACAGATTTAAAGGAGTTACAGGATATGATGCATAGTGCAGAGCAAGTGGGTAAACACACTTTACAATGTGGTTATGATGCCCTAGAGGCTTCAAGTAGAGCGGCTGCTACGGGATCAGTCATTCGCAGACATGCTTGGCTTAGAGAACAAAACTTGCCTGATCATGTGAAAGCTAAACTTTTAGATGCTCCTTTATAAAAGGATGTGCTGTTTGGTACTAATGCTGAGGAGATATTACGAAAATGGAAGAAAAGCCAAATCCATGCAAACTGTCAAAACCTTTTCCAGGTCCAACCACCACGCTTTAGCAGAAATTGGCCTTCAAAGAACTGGTCCTTTCCAGCCACTGACAAGCCCCAAAGAGGTAGATACAGACGCACAAGGGGCAGAGGGCAATCACAAGGATCATATAGAGGACGACAATGGCAAACTCCAGCACCAAGAGGTGGCGAGGACAGTGCACAATACAGGAAGCAAACCCAATGACTCCCTCATTTCCATGCCAAGCACGTCTCAGCTGGCAGCACCTTTGGGAGGAAAGCTAGCATTATTTGCAAAGAATTGGCATATTGTCACAACAGACAAATGGATCCTGGACATTATAAACAGAGGCTACAAATTTATTTCCACACTCTTCCAAAAATGAGAGGCATGCCAAACCTGCCACAGAATCAAAGGGCAGAGGCACAACTACAAATTTCAAAGCTCTTAAGCATGAGAGCTATTCAAGAGGTACCTTCTCACGAACAAGGTCAAGGTTTTTATTCAAGGCTTTTTCTGGTACCAAGGAAAGGAACCGACTGGAGACCCATTTTGGACTTATCCATCCTAAACACATTTCTACTCGTGCCAAAATTCAAGATGCTCACATTACAGCAACTTCTTCCCATGCTGGGCAAGGAGTTTTGGCTGGTAACATTGGACCTCAGGGAGGCATACCTGCATGTCCCAATCAGACAAAGCTGCAGAAGATGCCTCAGATTTCTTGCAGGTTCAATCCACTATCAATTCTCTGCATTGCCCTTTGGCTTATCTACTGCCCAGAGTATTCACAAAGTGCCTGGCATCAGTGATTGCCTACTGCAGACTTCAAGGGATACAAATTTACCCTTATTTAGACGACTGCCTGATCCAAGCGGACAGCAAGCACATACTTCTGGAACATCTGACATATGTGACACGGCTATTGCATGCTCTGGGTTACACAATCAACAAAGAGAAATCAAGGCTAACACCATCTCAGAAAATAACCTTCCTGGGTGCCAACTTGGACACAAACACCCAGATGGCCTATCTTACGCCAGAAAAACAAGGGCAACTATCTCAGTACTTCAAAATACTAGCAAAAAGTACCAGGCTTACTGCAAGGAAAATCCTGCAGGCTCTGGGATTCATGGCATCTTGCATTCTTTTAATCCCATGTGCAAAGCTGCATATGAGGAAACTTCAATGGTACCTAAAAAATCTATGGTCTCAACACAGTCACAGTTTGGAAACAATACTACCAATAATCCCATGTTTGCAAAAGGAATTTCTATGGTGGGCCCAAGCATGTCAAGCAAACACAGGCCTCCCATTCTGCAAGCCTCAAGCAGAGCAAGTTATCACAACAGACGCCTCAGATTACGCTTGGGGACGGACAGGTGCATCCAGGGCAAATGGTCCCAAAAAGAAAAGCACCTCCACATCAATCAAAAAGAAATGCTAGCAGTAATAAATGCAATTACAGCTTTCAAGGACTTCCTGCATCCAGGACAATTACTCATAAGAACAGACAACACCACAGTAATGTGGTACATAAACAAACAAGGAGGAACTCATTCATACCCCTTGTGCAGACTAGCCATGACCCTTTGGAACTTGGCTCTGGAATGGCAAATCGAACTTCAAGCACAGTACCTACCAGGATTGGAAAACACACTGGCAGACAAATTAAGCAGAAATATGACATATCCACACGAATGGAAGTTACATCCGCAGGTGTTTGCAGAAATAACCCAAGTGTGGGGGAGGCCAGACATAGATCTTTTTGCCTCCCACAGGAATCATCAATTGGAAAAGTTTTGTTCGAGGAACTTTCATCCAAAGGCCTGGAGAGTGGACGCCCTTTCATTCAGTTGGACAGCATGGACAGTTTACGCATTCCCACCTCTGCCTCTTCTGCCCAAGGTACTTTTGAAAGCAAGAGCAGACAGACCGAAGATGATACCGATTGCTCCAGATTGGCCAAGGCAGCACTGGTACCCATTGCTGAGGAGCCTAACACATACTACTCCCTGGTCCCTGCCTCTAATGCCACTTCTGCTGACTCAGCACAGTTACAAAACTCTCCACTGTCAGCTGAAAACACTCAATCTCGCTGCATGGAAAATTCCTTAACACCACAACAGACCCTACTCTCCAAGGAGGTGCAGGATGTCATTTTGGAGGCCAGAAGACCATCTACTAGAAAAGCTTACTCCGCAAAATGGAAGCGGTTTTGTTCTTGGAATGCGAAAAAAGGCCAGGACCCTAGAAAACTGAACTTGCCTCAGGTATTACAGTATCTAGCTGAGCTGCTGAACAGTGGATTTTTCTTCCATAAAAATCCATGCCTCAGCTATTTCTGCAGAATACAACACGGATCCTCCTTTATTTTCTCACCCACTCTTACGACAGTTCCTCAGAGGGGCTAAGAATATTAGACCACCAAGGAAACAACCGATACCAGCCTGGGATCTTAATTACATACTAGAAAAATTAACATTGCCTCCTTTTGAACCAGCTGCCTCAACAGATTTGCAATATTTGTCCTGGAAAACTGCCTTCCTTCTGACTATCACTTCAGCTCGTAGAGTTTCGGAATTACAGGCCCTCATGGCGGTGCAGCCCTTTCTCATTTTCCATCAGGACAGGGTCTCCCTTCGTACCAGCCCATCATTTATGCCTAAAGTCGTATCTAGGGTAGCTTTAAATCAAGCCATACACCTTCCTACTTTTTACCCCAATCCTCAAAACAAAGGGGAAAGGCTGCTACATTCCTTAGACATCCATAGGCAGCTACGTTACTATTTGGACAGAACAAAGTCCTTCAGGAAATCAGAACAACTCTTTGTGTCCTATGCTGTAGGGGCTCAAGGGAAGCCAGTTACCAAGCAGACTATTTCAAAGTGGATAGGCCACTGCATACGGTTTTGTTATTCCTATCATGGGAAATCTGTTCCTACAGGTATCAGATCACACTCCACCAGGGCCACAGCTACCTCTACAGCCTTCCTCAGAGGTGTTCCTACCAAAGATATTCTGGAGGCAGCCACTTGGAGTTCTGTACATACCTTCACAAAACACTACCACCTGCCTTTATATTCCAGAACAAGAGCAGGCTTTGCCACTGCTGTTTTGCAGGGCATTCTGGCTCAACCCAGTTCCTCCTAGTACCTAGCACCCTGTGCATAGCTTTGGGATTCTACCCATCTGTGATTACTGCAGCTGTATGCACGATGAACATAGTACAGTTTTGTACCTACCATAAATGTAGATGTTCGAGTGCTAATACAGCTGCAGTACAAGTTTCCCTCCCTCCTTCCCCACTTGATAAAGGCATGGGGCCTAACAACCTCTTCATACAGCCTGACTGGGTTATCCTTCTAAGGTTTATTTGCTTGCAACCACTGTTTTTGGATTATATTGCATTTCATGTATACGCATATAAGCATAATTTATGTATTGCCTTCATGTTCATCGTGCATACAGCTGCAGTAATCCCAGATGGGTTTTCAGCCGTCAGGCGGTCCCTCGGTCGGCCGAATTCCAAAGTCTTGGTCCGGCGTCGGTTGTCGTCGCTTACTATACTGACGTCAGGAAGGCCAGAGTATATAAGACACAGCCGACGCCATTTTCTCCAGTCTTTTTTGCCGCGCGGTGCCCGAAGCAGAAGCAGTTCGCAAGTGCCGGTCGGCCAGCTCCTGAATTACGAAAAGATTGGAACCGAAGTCTTCATTAAAGGCAAGTACCCCGTTGGGGAAACTTTTCTTGCCTCAGACCGATGTCAGAAAAAGTTAATAATTGTATTTCTTGTGGGAAGCAAATACCGCATAAGGATTTCTATTCCCTTTGCATACCTTGTTTGGGCCCAGACCACGACGTCTCGGGCTGTCGCTTTTGCGCTACTTTAAATAAATGCACTATCAAGCGTCGGGCGGAGTTCGCCCAACACTACTTTGGTAAAGCTTTTGATTATAAAATGTCATCGGACACTCAGACTACCATTTTGTCCAAAAACCGCAAGGAAAAGGACCGACACACGAGGCCTGCGGTCCCCGCAGACACCACGCCAAAACAGGCTACACGTGGTCCGGTTCTCAGCAAGACGCCTTTGCAATCCCTAACTACCGACAACACTCCTTTGGCGGTGTCCTCTGTACCCGAAACCGCTGGGTCCTCGGCCCTTTCCCAGACTACAACCAAAGCCCCTGCTAATGTCGAGCCTACTAATGTGGACAGGTCCACCTCCACCCATGGTGTATTTAGGCCCTCCTCTTCTTTTTCAATTAAGGCCTTTACTAAATCCAAAGCAGCCAGGCATCCCACGAGGCCTGTTGCACAGGGCCCATCTCCTGGACCCATGCCTAATAAACAGATGCTTAAAATGGCTGAGGATTTAATTACTCTTATCAGAGATTCTCAGCCCCCTCCTGACAAGAGACCCAGAGTGGAGGAAGATTCTCCCTCTTCTGATCAGGGATCCATTTTATCAGAACATTCTGATGCAGAGGAACACTCTTACTCCCCTTTTGAGGATTCGGATGCAGAACAGTCCATTCCTTCTGTATCCCCTCCTGAGGATTTTTCTTTTGGGGACACCTTGCACACCTTGAGGGAACACTTCCATTGGGAAAGCCAAGACTTTTCAGATTCCAAGAAAAGACTTAGGGAATTTCTTTGGTTACCTCAGCACAGACCTCTGGCTATACCCCCTGTTTTAGATGTACTGGATGATGTCTATTCGGAGGCTTGCCTTAACCCTGATTCTCTGCCTCCTGCACCAGTAAAACCTGATAGGTATTACAGAGTACCCAGCTCTCACCAATTTCTCTACAAAGGCCATAATGCTGACCCTGAAACCATTTCACAAGGCCCCAAGGGATTAAAGGCCTCCACTGCCAAGAATCCACTTCCTGCAGAAAGGGAATCCAGATCTCTAGAACGGTGGGGTAAAAAGGTATATACCTCTGCCACCCTAGCCATGAGGGCCTTAAACTGTCAGTTTCATATGATTAAATATCAACAGTACCTGTTGTCACAATTAAGGAACAAAATGTCTCAACCTGAACAACCAGATTTAAAAGAGTAACAAGATATGATGCATAGTGCAGAGCAAGTGGGTAAACACACCTTACAATGTGGTTATGATGCCCTAGAGGCCTCCAGTAGAGCGGCTGCTACAGGATCAGTCATTCGCAGACATGCCTGGCTTAGGGAACAAAATTTGCCTGATCATGTGAAAGCTAAACTTCTAGATTCTTCTTTACAAAAGGATGTACTATTTGGTACTAATGCTGAGGAGGTACTACGGAAAATGGAAGAAAAAGCCAAATCAATGCAAACTGTCAAAACTTTCTTACAGGTCCAACCACCACGTTTTAGCAGAAATTGGCCTTCAAAAAACTGGTCCTTTCCAGCCACTGACAAGCCCCAAAGAGGGTAGATACAGACGCACAAGGGGCAGAGGGCAATCTCAAGGATCATATAGAGGCAGACAATGGCAAACTCCAGCACCAAGAGCTGGTGAAGACCGTGCACAACAATACAGGAAGCAAACCCAATGACTCCCTCATTTCCATGCCAAGCAGGTCTCAGCTGGCAGCACCTTTGGGAGGGAAACTAGCATTATTTGCAAGCAATTGGCATATTGTCACAACAGACAAATGGATACTGGACATTATAAACAGAGGCTACAAATTTCAATTTCACACTCTTCCAAAAATGAGAGGCATGCCAAACCTGCCACAAAATCAAAGGGCAGAGGCACAACTGCAAATTTCAAAGCTCATAAACATGAGAGCTATTCAAAAGGTACCTACGCACCAACAAGGTCAAGGTTTTATTCAAGACTTTTTCTGGTACCAAGGAAAGGAAACGACTGGAGACCCATTTTGGACTTATCCATCCTAAACACATTTCTACTGCACTAAAATTCAAGATGCTCACATTACAGCAACTTCTTCCCATGCTGGGCAAGGAGTTTTGGCTGGTAACATTGGACCTCAAGGAGGCATACCTGCATGTCCCAATCAGACAAAGCTGCAGAAGATACCTCAGATTTCTTGCAGGTTCAATCCACTATCAATTCTCTGCATTGCACTTTGGCTTATCTACTGCGCCCAGAGTATTCACGAAGTGCCTGGCATCAGTGATTGCCTACTGCAGACTTCAAGGGATACAAATTTACCCTTATCTGGACGACTGCCTGATCCAAGCGGACAGCAAACACATACTTCTGGAACATCTGGCATATGTGACACGGTTACTGCTTTCTCTGGGATATACAATCAACAAAGAGAAATCAAGGCTAACACCATCTCAGAAAATAACCTTCCTGGGTGCCAACTTGGACACAAACACCCAGATGGCATATCTTACGCCAGAAAAACAGGGGCAACTATCTCAGTACTTCAAAATACTAGCAAAAAGTACCAGGCTTACTGCAAGGAAAATCCTGCAGGCTCTGGGATTCATGGCATCTTGCATTCTTCTAATCCCATGTGCAAAGCTACATATGAGGAAACTTCAATGGTACCTAAAAAATCTATGGTCTCAACACAGTCACAGTTTGGAAACAATTATACGAATAATTCCATGTTTGCAAAAGGAATTTCTATGGTGGGCCCAAGCATGTCAAGTAAACACAGGCCTTCCATTCTGCAAGCCTCAAGCAAAACAAGTCATAACCACAGACGCCTCAGATTACTCCTGGGGGGCGCACATGAATGACAGGTGCATTCAGGGCAGATGGTCCCAAAAGGAAAAGCACCTTCACATCAATCAAAAAGAGATGCTAGCAGTAATAAATGCAATTACAGCTCTCAAGGACTTCCTGCATCCAGGACAATTACTTATAAGAACAGACAACACCACAGTAATGTGGTACATAAACAAACAAGGAGGAACACATTCATACCCCTTGTGCAGACTAGCCATGACTCTTTGGAACTTGGCTCTGGAAAGACAAATCGAACTTCAAGCACAGTACTTGCCAGGACTGGAAAACACACTGGCAGACAATCTAAGCAGAAATATGACAGATCCACACGAATGGAAATTACATCCTCAGGTGTTTACAGAAATAATCCAAGCGTGGGGGAGGCCAGACATAGATCTCTTTGCCTCCCACAGGAATCATCAATTGGAAAAGTTCTGTTCAAGGACCTTTCATCCAAAGGCCTGGAGAGTGGACGCCCTTTCATTCAGTTGGACAGCATGGACAGTTTACGCATTCCCACCTCTGCCTCTTCTGCCCAAGGTGCTTTTGAAAGCAAGAACAGTCAAACCGAGGATGATACTGATTGCTCCAGATTGGCCAAGGCAACACTGGTATCCACTCCTGAGGAGCCTAACACATACTCCTCCCTGGTCCCTGCCTCTAATGCCTCTTCTGCTGACTCAGCACAGCAACAAAATTCTTCACAGTCAGCTGAAAACACTCAGTCTCGCTGCATGGAAAATTCCTTAACACCACAACAGACCCTACTCTCCAAGGAGGTGCAGGATGTAATTTTGGAGGCCAGAAGGCCATCTACTAGAAAAGCTTACTCCGCAAAATGGAAGCGGTTTTGCTCTTGGAATGAGAAAAGAAGCCAGGACCCTAGAAAACTGAACTTGCCTCAGGTATTACAGTATCTAGCTGAGCTGCTGAACAGTGGACTTTCCTTCTCCTCCATAAAAATACATGCCTCAGCCATTTCTGCAGAATTCAACATGGATCCCCCTTTATTTTATCACCCACTCTTACGACAGTTCCTCAGAGGGGCTAAGAATATAAGACCTCCAAGGAAGCAACCGATTCCAGCCTGGGACCTTAATTACATACTAGAAAAATTAACATTGCCTCCTTTTGAACCAGCTGCCTCAACAGATTTGCAATATTTGTCCTGGAAAACAGCCTTCCTTCTGGCCATCACTTCAGCTCGTAGGGTTTCTGAACTACAGGCCCTCATGGCGGTGCAGCCCTTCCTCATTTTCCATCAGGACAGGGTTTCCCTTCGTACCAACCCATCATTTATGCCAAAAGTGGTATCCAGGGTAGCCTTAAATCAAGCCATACACCTCCCTACCTTTTTTCCCAATCCTCAAAACAAAGGGGAAAGGCTGCTACACTCTTTAGACATCCATAGGCAGCTACGTTATTATTTGGACAGAACAAAGTCCTTCAGGAAATCAGAACAACTTTTTGTGTCCTATGCTGTAGGGGCTCAAGGGAAACCAGTTACAAAACAGACCATTTCCAAGTGGATTGGCCACTGCATATGGTTTTGTTATTCCTATCATGGGAAATCTGTTCCTACAGGTACCAGATCACACTCCCACCAGGGCCACAGCCACCTCTACAGCCTTCCTCAGAGGTGTACCTACCAAAGATATTTTGGAGGCAGCCACTTGGAGTTCTGTACATACCTTCACAAAACACTACCACCTGCCTTTATATTCCAGAACAAGAGCAGGCTTTGCCACTGCTGTTTTGCAGGGCATTCTGGCTCAACCCAGTTCCTCCTAGTACCTACCACCCTATGCATAGCTTTGGGACTCTACCCATCTGTGATTACTGCAGCTGTATGCACGATGAACATAGTACAGATTTGTACCTACCGTAAATGTAGATGTTCGAGTGCTAATACAGCTGCAGTACAGGTTTCCCTCCCTCCTTCCCCACTTGGTAAAGGCATGGGGCCTAACAACCTCTTCATACTACCTGACTGGGTTATCCTGCTATGTTTTATTTGCTTGCTTCCACTGTTTTTTGGTTTATATTGCATTGCTTGTATATGTGGATAAGCATTATTTATGTATTGCCTTCCTTTTGGGGGCACCTGACATCTGGGGCAAGAAAGACTGAAGAACATGGCGTCGGCTGTGTCTTATACTCTGGCCTCACTGACGTCAGAAGAGAAAGCGGCGACAACCGACGCCGGACCAAGACTTTGGAATTCGGCCGACCGAGGGACCGCCTGACGGCAGAAAACCCATCTGTGGTTACTGCAGCTGTATTAGCACTCGAACATCTACATTTATGGTAGGTACAAAACTGTACTTTCCCAGAAAAGAAAACTCTTGGTGTCCTGTCCTGGATCTGTCTATTCTCAACACCTTTTTGGTGGTTCCAAACTTCAGAATGCTTACTCTCCAACAGCTGCTCCCTATGCAAGCCAAGGACTCCTTTCTAGCAACCCAAGACTTAAAAGAAGCTTATCTGCACATCCCTATAGGGAACCTGCAGAAAATGCCTACATTTCAGAGCAGGCTCTATGCACTATCAGCTCTCTGCACTTCCCTTTGGCTTATCTACTCTGCGCCCAGGGTATTCACAAAATGCCTGGCTCCAGCCATTGCATATTGCAGGCAGAGAACAATTCAAATTTACCCATACTTGGACGATTGCCTGATTCAGGTGGACAGTCAGGAATTGCTACTACAGCACCTGACATTTGTAAAGAGACTTCTAACTTCACTGGGGTACACCATCAACAAAAAGAAATCACATCTGGTACCCAGCCAACAGATTGTATTCCTGGGAGCAAGCTTGAATACAACTTCCCAGACGGCATTCCTCACTCCAGAAAAACAGATTTATTTGACAAACTACTTCAGTCTACTGGCCACCAAAACCTGGCTATCTGCAAGAAAAATACTGCAAGCCCTAGGGTTCATGGCCTCTTGTATTCTACTATTTCCATATGCAAGACTGCAAATGAGGAAACTTCAATGGTACTTAAAGTTTCTGGTGTCAGCATTCTCAGAACCTGGAAACAGTGAATCTGAAGTAGGCAGACTTCATTCGTCTGCAACCTGTGGGTATCGGATCCGACCTCGGATCCGAGCCGGCAATTCAAAAGCTTAGGCTCCGAGCTCCTAGCTCCTCCCTCTTACCCATAACCCCTTGCCAAGCCCTGACCGATTTCGTTTGCCGCTTTTCAAGTAGCTACGGAATTCCAGAGCTCCCATGCTATCCTGGGAAGATAAGAACTAATTTTTGACTAAAAAGTTTTAAAAATCTTTATTTTCTTTCTTGATATAGTTAGTGTTGAGTGTGTTTAGGCTTTCCTCTCTCTTTTATTTAATTTTCTCTGGTTTTGCGTAGTTTGTTTGTGTGTGTTTTGTGTTAGGCCTTAGGGTTCGATGTCTGAAGCCCATAAGGCTGTGTTCTCGAAATGTGCGAGTGTGGCCATAAGCTGTCCCCAGCGGATGGCCACACTCGTGTCTTGGTCACATGGGGTTGAACACCTGTCATCTGGTTGTACCATTTGTGCAGGGTTCAACCCGGCTTTGAGGGAGCGGAGGTCTTGGTGCTGGCGGGTCTTTTACCTCCAGATACCGCTGCCTCTGCCCTTCCACTCAGCAACCTGTTGCTGTGAGTTCTCCCTCCGGCTGGGACTCAACCTCCTCTAAGTTGCCGGAGGGAAGGAACTTCAGGGAAAGACAGAAGGAGGCACAGGGAGAAGCACCATGCTTCTAAGAGCCGAAACTTCCAGTTCGGCTCCTCCATCTAAGCGGCCTCCCCTGTGCCTTCTAGCTTTCCTCCTCCTCGGCTCCACTCCTCGGTTCTCTCCTGGACCCGAGGAGGAGGAGGTTTCCTTACAGGAGGTCTCCGAGGCTCTCTAGGTCCGCTTGGGCCTCCACTAGGTCAATATTTTCTATGAGTGAAGCTGATATGGACCGGATGATGAGGAAATTCATCCAGGCCCAAATGCAAATGGGAGTGCTCCTAGTTCCCCCATCCGGGGGGCTTGCGACTTCGACTTTTTTCGCCCCTTGGCTCCTTCTCCAACCCATACCACGAAGTTCGGAGCTGTCGGCGCCGGGCAGATTTGGATCCGGGTGGGTCGGATCCGATGGTCGGCGCACCTCGGATCCGTCCCATCCCTTGAGTGCTTGGTACTGGACCCGACCTCTCGGAGCCGAGGGCCGAGCCTCGATCCGAGGGAGCTGGTGTGTCTTCGGCCCGTCCAGGTCGGAGCACACCGCCTCGCTCCAGGCGACTCGATCGTCCGCAAGTGGGGGTCGGCTCGGGGGGCTTAGAGAAGCTGGCTCCCCTCGGCTTTCGCGAGTGGAAAGGGCACTGTCGAGGACATCCGGACCCCGGTCCCTGCCACGGCTCCATCCCGCACTCCATTGCAGTTGGGCCAGGCCCCCACCAGCCGGTCCCAGGGACAGCCCGCCTCAATGTCCCAAGTGGTTCCCTTGGAACATCCAACTGCTGAAGAGTACTCCTCGGACAGCCCCCAATGAAGTACCTCGGAAGCGTAAGTGCAAGAGGAGGCACATGGACTCCCTGAGTCCGCCACTGAAGACACAGACTTGGATGAAGGGGAAGGCTCCCCTAGGTCACCCCCTGAGGACGTCTCATTTGGAGACATCATGGAGATGTTAAGGATCGGGGGGGGTGGTCTGCCCCCAAGGCTTCTTCGGACGAGTCTGTGTTCTTGGAGGCATTCGAGGCGGGCCCTTCTACCTCTTGGGTGTCCTCCTGCTGACCCCCTGGTGGATCTTATTTCCATCAGGGCGTGGAAGGATCCGGACACCATTGAGCCTATCCAAGCCGGACCGCATTCTTTCCCCTCGGACCGCACCACTGGAGTAAGGGTCCCCAGTAGATGCCATGATGATGGCTGCAGCCACGAAGAGGAATTGGCCCAGGAGAGTCCCTCCGTGCATCCTCCGGGCAAGGAGTCCCCTTCGATGGATCGCATTGGGAAGCGAGTTTTAGTTCAGCAACCTTCTCCTTGAGAGCTGAACTACATGGCACATGTCATTAGGATGCAGCGGGATCCGATTAAAGAATACGCTGCATCTCCCCGAGTCCATCTCGAGTGAGGATAAACAGGTTTACTCCACCCGAATGGCCACTCTCAGATCAGTTTCAATACATCTATGCGGCTACTTTCTCATGCTACTGAGGGAGCCGCTAGAGCCAGCAGGCCTAGTCATGAGGCGACAGGCCTGGCTCCGCCATTGTGATTTTGCAGAGCCCTTCAAGGCGACCTTTCATCTCCTTCGATGGTTCTGCCTTTGTTTGGCAAGACTGTTCGCGATAGATTAGTCCAGAGCGAAAGGACGGAAGACGCTGTCTGCCGTCGAGTCCGCTTCTCAGCTCCCCAGAGGTCCTTCTCTAAGAACCAAAAGGGACAGAAGAAGATGTGGTTCGGGAGAAGCAGTCCCAACCTGCTCCGGACAACCAGTCCTTCCGTGGCAGAGGAGGACGGGAGGTCGTCGTATTAGAGGCAGGGGGCTCCTGGCAACTTTGGGTCCAGAGAACCTTTCTCTGATAGACCCACGCAGCAGCCCTGAAGGGTTGCCCGGCTGTCCGTCTCTGGAGGCAGTCGGGCGGTTTTCGGGCACCTGACTTCTTGGGAGTCCATAACAACAGACAGTTGGGTGCTTGAGTGTATCCAGAGGATATTCAATTCCCTATTCAAGGTTCCCAAATCTCAGCCTCCCAGATGTTCCACCGACCAAAGGGAGGCTGCAGCTACTCGAAATCGAACAGCTGCTAGAAAAAGAGCCATCCAGCGTCCCCGAGATCAAACCGGATTAGGGTTTTACTCCAGGTTCTTTTGGTGCCAAAGAAGACGGGGACTTAAGACCAATCTTAGACCTTTCCCAGTTGAACCTGTCAGTAACCAAGCAAAAGTTCTGGATGGTCACCCTGCAATCTATACTTCCCCTTTTTGAGGAGAACGACTGGATGTGCTCCATAGACCTCAAGGGAATTTTACTACCACATTCGGATGGACAGACGATCCAGGAGGTTTCTTCGCCCGGCTGGGAGCCAGTCATTATCAGTTCAGGGTCCTCCCCTTTGGTCTCACCTCAGCCCCCAGGGTGTTTACCAAGGTGCTAGCGGTGGTGGAGCCCACCTGAGGCTCCAGGGATTACAGGTCTTCCGCATCTCCGGACGACTGGCTCCTGACGGCATCATCAAGGCATCTTCTGTGTTCAGCCAGGGATTACTTCAACTAGCACCAAGGCTGGGCATCACGATCAACTGGGAGAAATCTTTTCTGAACCCCACACAAGTTATAGATTTCATAGGAGGAAGACTAAACACCAGATCAATGCGAGCCTTCCTCACCCCAGACCGTATTGCCAGCCTGAAGTGTCATGTGACAGCGATCCTGCAACCATCTCCAACTGCAGCTTCGGGTCCTGAGGGCCCTAGGTTCTATGGCGGCAGCTGTTCCGCTTCTCATTCATGCCGTTTACGATGCGGGTTCTTCAATGGACCCTTCAAGTTCAGTGGTCCCCTCTTTGTTCTTCTCAAACGCCCGATTGCGGTCAGCAGAGCGTGCAGGCCCTTCTTCTTTCTTTTCTTTCTCCTCGGCCCCCAGCTGGGAGACCTTTATGCTCGAGCCACAGTGACCCACAGTGACCCGACGCTTGGGGGGGGGGGGGGCATTCTGGAAAGAAGATTGTCCAAGCAACGTGGAATCCCACAGAGACATTGCATATAAATGTCCTGGAAATGAGGGCGGTGCTCCTAGCTGCTAAAGCACTTCACCACGTTCTTCCTTCAGGGACTATTGCGATTCAGACAGACAACATGTCGGTAGTCTGGTATATCAACAAACAGGGAGGAACCAGGTCTTACCCCTTTGTCGAGAGGCCATGAGAGTCTGGGAATGGGCAATTTCCACCAAACGCTTGGTAGGCAGTACATTCCGGGAAAGTCCAACATCCTTGGGTGGAAGCTCTCAGGTCACCATCCTTTCTCCACACGAGTGGTCTCTCAATCCTCAAGTAGCGAAGAAGATTTTTTTGTTTGGGGGCAACCTGTTTAACCTCTTTGCCTCTCCCTGCCTCAAGCAGCAATTTTTTTCTTTTTCTTCGCTGCTTCCCACCAGGGAGTTCCCAGAGATGCTCTGGTGCATGCTTGGCCTCCCGGTCTCCTTTATGCCTACCCTCCACTTCCTCTGATGCAGAGGCTTCTGCAGAAAGCCAACAGTTTGGGGAGCAGAATGATTCTCATTGCCCCATTCTGGCCTCGACAACCTTGGTTCCCTTGATGGTCTCACAAAATCAATCCACCATGGATTCTGGATCCACGGATCTCATCTCTCACCCTCTGGGAATGACAGTTCCCAATCTGCGGACCCCTGATCTGCCTAGTTGACAGCTTAGCTGCTCCAGTTCCATCCTTAATTAGGACTCCGGTATCTCATCACCGGTCAAGGCCATTTTAGTGGCAGCTCATAAACCTTCCACCAGGCAGGTTTATCGGAGTAAATGGAAGAGATTCTCTATATGGGCAGTACAGAGAACTTTGGATCCTTTCTCGGCACCTATGTCAGCGGTGCTGGATTTTCTAACAGACCTCTTTCATCAAGGGGCTAGTTCTTCCACGACAAGGCACAATTGCAGCTATCTCGCATTATCACATTGGTCATGACACAGCTCCCATTATGACGTAAGTAAATTATGCAAAACATTTCTCAAAGGAGTTTTTTTGTTGAGGCCTCCAGTCAAGGAGGTTGTACCACCCTGGGACTTGTCTTTAGTCCTGCAGGCCCTTACTGCTCCTCCCTTGAGCCTGCAGCTTCTACTGATTTAAAGTACCTTTCCTGGAAGACTGCCTTCCTGGTAGCTATCACTTCAGCCAGAAGAGTGTCTGAGCTTCAGGCTCTAAGCGGCCACGTCAACCCGCCCCTGCGCCAAACCGCTTCTTTCTTCCTGATAGGGTGTGCCTCAGGACCAATCCTTCCTTTCTTCCAGGTCTCTTCTGAATCCAATATTAACCAGTCAATCAATTTACCTGTGTTTTTTCCCAAGTACTCAAACAAAGGAGAATACAAATTGCATTCCTTGGATGTTCATAGACAATTACGTTTTATATTAACAGAACAGCTGGCCACAGGAAATCAGATCAGCTGTTCGTCTCCTTTGCTAAATTTGCTCTGGGTAAAGCAGTATCTAAAGTCACACTATCTAAGTGGATTGCTAATTGTATTCTGCAGGCATATGACACTTCAGGCAGACCTGCTCCTCAGAGGGTTACGGCCACTCATTCTACTAGGGCAGTTTCCACGCCAGCCCTTTTTTAGGTCGAAGTATCATTGGATGATATCTGCGCCTGCAGCTACTTGGGCCTCACCTCACTGGCCTCGCCCGCCTTTATTTCTCATTACAAGGTGGATGTTGTTTCTAGAGGAAGAGCATCCTTTGGCTCAGCGGTGCTCGAACATCCTTCCATGACGACGCCCAAGATTCAGGTAGCTAGGGACTCTGTCCCACAGTTTGCAGGCGCCCATGAAGTCTGCCTACTTCAGATTTAGAAGTTATGTACTCACCATAACGTTCCATCTGAGTAGGTGACTTCATTCGATCATCACACACCCCTCCATCCCCTGACCTTTATAGAGCGAGTATTTATGCTGTTTTAGTGTACTGTTGTCAGTATTTGAGGCAAACTCAATCTGAGGTCAGTCAGGGCTTGGCAAGGGGTTATGGGTAAGAGGGAGGAGCTAGGAGCTCGGAGCCTAAGCTTTTAGGGTGCCGGCTAGTGCGGCTCAGATCCGAGGTCGACGGCTCGATCCGATACCCACAGGTTGCATCCGAATGAAGTCACCTACTCAGATGGAACGTTATGGTGAGTACATAACTTCTAATTCCTATCATTCCTTGCCTAAGGACAGAGTTCCTTTGGTGGGTAGAGGCCTGCTACCACAGCAAGGGACTCCCTTTCACTCAACTCCCTGCCGCCCAAACCCCAAGAACAGATGCATCAGACTATGCATGGGGGGCTTACATGGCAGGACAATGCATTCAGGGCAAATGGAGCCCAAAGCAAATGCACCTGCATATCAATAAAAAAGAGATGTTAGCTGTACAGTGTGCCCTGACAGCCTTCAAAGGCCTTATTCTTCCAGGACAACTATTGGTGAAGACAGACACCACAGTTATGTGGTGCATAAACAAGCAGGGGGGATCCCATTCCTACCCACTCTGCAGATTAGCCATTGCTCTGTGGAACACAGCCTTGAGCAACCAAGTGCACCTGCAAGCTCAATTCCTGCCAGGCAAACTAAATTCACTGGCAGACGACTTAAGCAGAAACCTCATGGATCCACATGAGTGGAAACTGGAACCAAAAGTATTCAAGCTTTTGAGGGACAGGTGAAGGACACCAGAGGTGGACCTCTCTGCTTCCCCTCAAAACTACCAATTGAGCAAATATTGCACCAGAACTCCCCACAGCCGAGCTTGGAAAGTGGATGCCTTGACCCCTTACCTGGGAAAGCCTCTCAATCTATGCCTTTCCCCCTTTGCCCCTACTCTCGAAGGTTCTTCTAAAGATCAAACAGGACAAACCAAGGACTATTCTGATTGCACCAGACTGGCCACACCAGCACTGGTACCATCTTTTGCGCAGTCTGAAAGTAGTGCCACCATGGCACCTGCCTCGGACCCGTTTCCCTGCTGTCCCAGCAGGAGGGCCAGATTTTTCACCCTCCACTCTAGACCCTGAACCTTGCAGCCTGGTTCATCCCCTGAGCTCATCACCAGCAACCCTCAGTAAGCAGGTGCTGGATGTCATTCTGGAGGCAAGGAGGCCTAGTACTAGGAAATTCTACTCGGAAAAGTGGAAAAGATACTGTGCCTGGAGCCATTTTCAGGGAATGGACGCAACTGTGCCCAGCTTACCTCGTATACTAGATTAATTAACAGAAATGCTCCACGCAGGCCATGCCTCTGCCATTTCAGATCATTATAACACTGAGCCGCCCCTCTTCTCTCATCCTCTGGTCAAACAGTTCCTGAGAGGAGGAAAAAAATTAAGACCTCCCAGGAGAGCTCCCACTCCAGCCTGGGACCTTAACTTTGTATTGGAAAAGCTCACACTTCCGCCCTTTGAACCTGCAGCTACAGCAGAATTAAAATTCCTCTCATGGAAAACAGCTTTACTTTTAGCCATCACTTCAGCAAGAAAAGTGTCTGAATTGCAGGCCCTCATGGCCGTGGAACCCTTCATCATCTTCCATGTGGACAAGGTTTCCCTCAGGACCAATCCTTCATTTATGCCCAAGGTGGTATCTAGGGTGGCTATAAACCAATCCATTCATTTGCCAACTTTTTCCCCTAATCCTCAAAATAAAGGGGAAAGGATCCTGCACTCCCTGGACGTGCACAGGCAGCTTAGGTTCTATCTGGACAAGACTAAGCCTTTCAGGAAATCTGACCAGCTGCTAATCAACTTTGCTGCAGGGCAGAGGGCAAGGCCATTTCAAAGCAAACCATTTCTAATTGGATAGCACACTGCATCCATTTCTGCTGCAAACACCATGGGAAACCTACCCCACAGGGGATAAAAGGACATTCCACTAGAGCTACATCAACCTCTACAGCTTTTCTCAGGGGAGTCCCTACCAGAGACATCCTGGAAGCTGCAACGTGGAGCTCTGTACACACTTTCACCAAGCCTTACCACTTACTTATCTTTTCTAAATCCAGAGCTGGATTTGCCACAGCAGTCTTATAGGGCCTGATTGCCAGCCCTAATGCTTCTTAACTTCCTCCACCCATCCTCAGCTTTGGGAATCATCCCAAATATGATGACTGCAACATTGAAACACGAAGAACATAGTACAGTTGTGTACACTTAACATAAATGTAGATGTTAGTGTGTATTCACTGTTGCAGTCCTGGTTACCCTCCCTCCAGCCCCCTGTCTTCTCTTTACTTCTACCTATCCTTTTTTTTTGTTTGGCATATCTTATATCATTGGTATTTGTTTTTTGCTGGGGGTGTTTCATACCATGTAATTGCTTCCTATTTTGGGGGCACCTGCCATCTATGGCAAGAAAAACTGATGTAATGGTGTCAGCTGCATGTTTTATACCCCTGACGACCTGACGTCATGGAAGAAGCGACAGCATTCGACGCAGAAATCCCAAGACTCTGGTATTCAGGCCAACTGAGGGCTTACCTGCAGGCAGATGACCCAAATGTGATGACTGCAACAGTGAATACACTCTTAACATCTACATTTATGGTAAGTGTACACAACTGTACTGTTTTGCTCCTGGAGCCATTCCAGAGGGGGTAGTACCTCACAACCTTCCATCCCTGTAATCCTGGACTACCTAGTGGAGCTACTTAATAGTGGCCTCTCCTTCTCCTCTATCAAAATCCACTCCTCAGCCATTTCAGCTCATTTTGATACAGAACAGCCCCTGTTCTCCCATCCTTTGATTAAACAATTCCTCAGAGGGGCTTCTAATATAAGACCTCCCAGAAGGTCACTCACTCCAGCCTGGGACTGGAGTTGTATTTTGGAAAAACTAACTTTACCACCCTTCGAACCTGCTGCTTCAGCAGAACTAAGATACCTCTCCTGGAAGACTGCTTTTCTCCTAGCTATCACCTTAGCCTGAAGGATTTCAGAACTTCAGGCACTGATGGCCATTGAGCCCTTCATCATCTTCCATGCAGACAGGGTCTCCCTGAGGACTAATCCCTCCTTTATGCCCAAGGTGGTATCTAATGTAACTTTCATCCAGGCCATACATCTACCCACCGTCCTTCCTAACCCTCAAAACAAGGGGGAAAGATTTCTGCACTCACTAGACGTGCACAGACAGCTCAGATACTATCTGGACCATACTAAACGCAGGAAAACAGAACAACTACTTGTCAGCTTTGCCCCAGGGGCAGAGGGGGAAGCCCATTTTCAAATGGATATCACACTGTATACATTTCTGCTACAGATTGCATGGGACCCCCCCCCCCCAAAGTCTGTTCAAACCCATTCCACTAGGGCAGCCTCCACTTCCACAGCATTCCTCAGAGGAGTTCCCACCAGGGACATCCTGGAATCTGCCACCTGGACTTCTGTCCATAGCTTTTTACCAAGCATTACCACCTACCTTTATTATCTAAGGCTAGGGCAGGGTTTGCCTCTGCAGTTCTGCAGAGCATGCTGACCCATTCTTCTTACTAATCCTACCACCCCTCTCCTCAACTTTGGGAATCCTCCCACAGGTGATGACTGCAACAGTGAAACACACAGAACATAGTACAATTGTGTACACTTACCATAAATGTAGATGTTCAAGTGTATTCACTGTTGCAGTCCTGGTTCCCTACCCTCCTTCCCCCTTATATATTCTTTCTTTAGGGAGACGTACATTTCTAAAGGTGGCTTTTAGCCACCAGGAGCACTTTACCATATTTACTTGGGCCTCTGACTGGTTAGGGCAAGAAAAACTGATGTAGTGGTGTCAGTTGCTTTCCTTTATAGCACTGATGACCTGACATCAGGCAGCAAGCGACAGCAGCCGATGCAGAAGAACACTGACTTTGGTATTCGGGCTTGCCAAGGGCTACCACAGCAGGGATAACCCACAGGTGATGACTGCAACAGTGAATACACTCTAACATCTACATTTATGGTAAGGGCACGCTGCTGTACTTTTTCCCTCTTCCTGGTGTATAGTGAATAATCATTTTCCACAAACATAATACTGTCTCCAATTTTTAATACTTTGCCCTTCTGCCACAGTTTTGTCATAAGCAACTCTTTCTGATGGTATGACTGCATCTTTACTAATACAGGTCTTAGCTGCTTTTTCATGGCCAGGTTTGTAGTATATTCAGAATGTGGACTTTCAATTAACATATCCTTCTGTGGAATACCAATCCAGTGTCTTATTTGTGCTTTCATAAAATTAGTGGTCTTTTCCATCCAGTTTCTCTGGTACAGCAGAAAATGTCAGGTTTTTCCTATGTGCTGTTCTTTAACTTTGTTTTTTGAAACAGCCCTTCTTGAGCAGCTTCATACTGTGCGAGCCTTTGTATTTCCATCTCTGATTTATGCAGCTTTATTACTTTATCTGAAAAGCTGTTTTATGAGTTGATGTACTCCTTCAATATTAATGTCCTCTGACCACACTGATTACTGGAGGACATGCCTTTCACCAAAGCTGGAACATAAACTGGTTATTGCTGTACAGTTGCAGGATTCTTCCCAGTCATTGATTTCTTTTCACTTTTTTTAGTTGATTTTCTTTCATGTTTTCTCAGTTTCTTTCTTGCTGGCATCCACCAGTAACTGAATTTCCTAATACTGGCAGAGTTATTGGCCCTTCTCTCTTTCTTTTTTCATATTGGAAGAGATGAAATTAAGCTGTTGGTCAGTGTGCAGCCATCTTGGAGGTCCCCACTCATACCAGCTTTATAGATTAGTCAAGTTGGCTTTTGAAGCCGCCTGTCACCTAAGGCTGATGTCCTTCTGTTCCAATTTTGCAGTATTCTACATGTGTGGGAGGGTATTCTTGGACCTTTAAATCTTCAAGGAAACTACTGCCTTCCATGGGATATTAACTCTGTGACTGAAGTTGGACCAGTCACTTTTCACACACAGCTCTTTAGTAACACTTGTATTTCTGACCAGGAAATTCTCACTTCTGATGGCTGTCACTTCTGTTAAAAGGATATTGAGCTAAAGACCCGTGTTCAGGGAGTCGTGCATAGTCTCTCATAAGGATAGGGTGACTAGTGACTGGAGGCAAAGCCTTCCATCATGCTTGAAGTGGTCTCTGAGATGGTAAATGACCAAGTTTAAGTTATCCAAATCAGTCATCTTAGAGAATGTTCCATCTGATAGATGTACACGGACAGCTCCGTTGTTGTGTAGCCAGAACACATTATTTCAGAAAACTGTTTCTTTTCTACCCTCATTCCTGTTAAAGATGGCAGGCATTTAAGGTTTTCCATTTGCATCCTTTTCTTTTATGAAAGCATTGGGAAATCTCTGGTTGGCATTCTGAGAGAGCACTCTACAAGGATTGGCAGCCTTCTTAGGAAGTGTTCCTGTGCAAATAATTTGTGAGACAGCCAAGTGGTCATCTCTACACAAATTTTAAAAGCATTGTAAGCTAGGTCTGTGGCCCAGGAGCAGGACAGGCTTGCCACTGCAGTCCTTCATGGCATGTTGGGGTAGTGTCTACTGTAGAGGGCACCTAACTGACATTAGTAATGTATAAGCAGTAGCACTGTAGCAGTGATTCTTTATAGTAAAAAGTGGGTACAGTTATGTGAACAAAGTTACTGTAGCAGTAGATGTTCAAGTATATGCATCATTGTCAGTGTAGGATCCCCTGCTTGTAGTCCATTCCTTTATCTTAAAGTTCTAGATCCAACGAGGGAGTAGAAAAATTAAACCTTGCATTGTCACTAGCAAGCACATTTGACATTTGAGGGACTCCACTATCTTTTTGCAGAAAGTATTCTCCTTGATGCAGGTTCTCAGGGGACTTGCAGATTGGTGGAATAAGAACAGTAGGAGTCTTAAGCCACACAGTATTAATAAGTCCTTTGCCAAATAAAAACTAAAAAATGGCTTCTGCTTAGCTGTATATTAGACCGATAGTCATGGTGAGGGGAGGAGTATGTCGTAGCTCTAGTGATATCTGCAAAAGCTGTGGACATCTGACTAGGAAGATGAATGTTTACCTTTGGCAGCTTCCCATTGGTAATGAGTACTGTTGCCATAGTGACCATACTACTCAAACATCTACTCTTGTGGTAAGTTTGGTCACACAGCTGTAATGTCTGATGCATCTCGATTGAGTAGCGTCTGTAATACCTGTAATATTTGTAGAAAAATCTAAAAGTATTACAAGTTGCCCTTCTATTTTAATGATGCTTGCCTTTTCTGTGACATATGAAAGATTAGGTGACAGCAGACTGGGTTCTTACCTCACCTGTCATTTGAAATGTTCTGCAAATAAGTAAAAGAAGTGTCCCATCTTTTATGGTGTGTTATTAACCAGGCATTTTTCCTTTTCTTTCAACAGGCACGGTGAAGAGGACTACGTATTCTCTCTCTTAACAGGTTACTGTGATCCTCCAGCAGGTGTGTCCCTCCGGGAAGGCTTGTACTTCAACCCTTATTTTCCTGGTCAAGCAATCGCAATGGCTCCTCCCATCTACAATGAAATTCTGGAATTTGAAGATGGTAAGAGATGCTTTTTTATATTGGGGATGAGGACATTTAAGTAATTGAAATTCACTTTGATGACTTGGGAGTGGGGGTGGGGCTTCTACACTGACTAACTGTTGCTGTCATGTCTGACATTTGCAGCAAGGCAGTGTTGCAGATTTTCTCATTCTTTTGCACTAAGCCGTTTGAAGGTAAACACTGGTACTTGTTCAAGTTGTCATGGTTGGAGAGAGAGGACAAGGTTGTTGAATACTAATACTGTAATTGGAGCCATTCAGAGGGATAAGATTTGTATGGTGTTCTTCATGTTTCACTGTTGCAGTCATTACATTTGGGTTATCTGCTTGCAGGTAGCCCTCAGTCGGCCTGAATAACAAAGTCTTGGGTCCTGTGTCAGTTGCTGTCCTTTCTTCCATGATGTCAGGTCGTCAAGGGTATAAAACATGCAGCCGACACCATTACATCAGTCTTTCTTGCCGTGCGGTGCTCGAAGCAGAAGCAGTTCGCAAGTGCCGGTCGGCCAACTCCTGAAATTTTCGTTTTCGAGCTTCAGAACCGAAGTCTACAAAAAAGCTAAGTACCCCATTGGGGGATCCTTTTTCTTGCTCTTAACCAAGGTCAGTAAAAGTTAGCAATTGTTTTACCTGTGGAAAGCAAATGCCTCAAAGATTTTCATTCATACTGCATTCCTTGCTTAGGCCCAGACCACGACATCCCTCGCTGTCAGTTTTGTGCCTTGTTCAATCCCCGAACTATTTGTCGTCTGTCTGTATTTGCAGCAAATTATTTTGGTACTCTGTATAACTATCCAGATATGGCTTTAGTAAACCATCCGACTACCGATATTCCGAAAAAAAGTAAGGGTAAAGACAGACCGCATAGGTCCAAAACTGCCGACGACACTTCCGTTATGCTAAGTCACCAGTTCACTGGTACTAGGGCGCTTTTGCAGCCCCTGATACCCGCTACTTCAGATTGACAGTCTTCTATTGAGACACATTCGGAGTCTGGTATGCCGCAAGATGCTTCTTCGACAATGGAGCCTGCGGATGTCTCTACCTTGGATGGGTCCGGAGCCACTGTGCAGGCACTGGCTTCTGAGGGGTGTATTCAGGTCTACAGACTTGCATTTTAAATGATGCCATCTCCTTCATCCAGGCCTAAAACCCGACCCATGCCTAGAAAACCAACGTCCAAACAAACTGCATGGTCAGGCCCATATGCCTAAAAAACAAATGCTTAGAATGGCTGGAAGACCTTATTACCTTAATTAGGGGAAGCCAGCCCTCCCCCTCTAAGAGAACTAGAACTGATTTTCCTTCTAATTCTTTTGATTAGGAATCTGATATTTCTGTTTCTTCTGATTACCAGGATTTGCCCTTATCTACCTATGAGGATTCTGATGCAGAGGATTCCATTCCCTCTGCTTCCCCTCCAGAAGATTTTTCTTTTGGTGAAACCTTCCACACTCTTGGGGAGCATTTCCGCTGGGCAAGCCAGGATTACTCTAACTCCAAAAAGAGGCTTAGGGAATTCTTACTCCTCCCTCAACACAGGCCTTTAGCTATCCCACCTGTTATGGACATTGTAGATGATGCGTTCTTGGAATCTAGCCTTTCCCCAACACTTTACCTCCAGCTCCCACAAAACCTGGCAGGTATTAGAGTACCTGACTCTCTCAAGTTCCTCTTCAAGAATCCTACTGCGGATCCTGAAACCATTTCCCAAGAACCAAAGGGCATTAAGGATACTTTTGCCAAAACCCTACCCTTTCTGATAGAGATTCTAGAGCCTTGGACAGATGGGGTAAGAAGGTATATACTTCTGCTACTTTGGCCATTAGAGCTTTAAATTGCCAGTTTCATATGTTAAAGTACCAGTAGCCTGTTATGGGACTACTTAAACAGAAAATTATGTTGATTCCTGACTGTGCTGAACACAAAGAATTACAGAATTTAATGCATTCTGCAGAACAAGTTGGTAAACATACTTTGCAATGTGGTTTTGACTCTCTAGAAGCATCTTGCAGGGCTGCTGTCACTGGGTCTGTACTTAAAAGGCATGCTTGGCTTAAGGAGCAAAACTTGCCAGATCATGTTAAAGCTAAATTACTGGATGCTCCCTTAAACCAAGACCGCCTGTTTGGCAACAAAGCAAAGTCCTCAAAAAGATGGAGGAAAAAGCTAAATCTATGCAAACTGGTAAAGATTTCCTGCAAGTACAGCCTCCCAGATTTAGTAAGCATTGGCCTTCAAAGAATTGGTCCTTTCCAGCCTCTTCCAGGCCTTCTCAGTCCAAACCCAGGAACAGCAGACCACCTAGGTTACAGTCTCAGGCTATGCACAGGCCTAACCAGTGGGGGGCTATCACTCCCAAAGCAGGGAGTAACAAGACACTCCCCTACGGGAAAATGGCACAATGACTTAATCTTAACCCTGCCGAGCCCTGCTCAGCTGCCTGCTCCCTTAGGAGGGAAGCTTGCCCTGCATGCAAAAAACTGGGAACTCATTACCCAGGACAAATGGGTTTTGAATAGTTTCCCAAGGATACCGATTCCACTTCCACACCCTACCAACCCCAAACGGTTGACCAGACCTACCCCCAAATCAGTTTGCAGAGGCTCAACAGCAGCTTCTCTCTCTTCTAAGTATCAGGGCTATTCAGCCTGTCCCAGCAGAGGAAAAGGGGATAAGGTTTTTATTCAAGACTTTTCCTGGTACCCAGAAAAGACAGCTCCTGGTGTCCTATCCTGGACCTCTCTATTCTGAACACTTTTTTGGTAATCCCAAAATTCAAGATGCTAACACTTCAACAGCTGCTTCCTATGCTAGGCAAAGATGCCTGGTTGGCAACCCTAGACTTAAAAGAAAAGCTTACCTGCACATTCCAGTAAGGGAATCTTGCAGGAAATACCTATGCTTCAGGGCAGGCTCCATGTACTTTCAGTTCTCTGCAGTTCCCTTTGGCTTATCTACTGCACCCAGGGTATTCACAAAGTGTCTAGCTCCAGCCATTGCATTTTACAGGCAGAGAAATATTCAAATATACTCATACTTGGACGATTGTCTGATTCAGGCAGAAAGCCAGGAATTGCTATTAAAACATCTGGCATTCGTAAAGAAATTTCTAAACTCACTGGGGTACACCATCAACAAAAATAAATCTCACATAGTACCCTGCCAGCAAATTGTATTCCTGGGAGCAAGCTTGAACACAAATTCTCAGACGGCTTACCTCACGCTAGAGAAACAAATTAATTTGACAACCTACTTCAAACAAGTAGCCACAAAGACCCAGCTATCTGCAAGACCTGGGGTTCATGGCCTCTTGCAGTCTACTAATTCCATATGCAAGACTGCATATGAGGAAACTACAGTGGTATCTAAAAAGCCTATGGTGTTAGCATTCTCAGGACCTGGAAACAATGATTCATAGGTTCAAAGGTTCATAGGTTCATACTAGGCTATCTGCCCTAAGACATTTATAAGCCTAGCCAGAGTGTGTTTGGCTTTCGCCACCCATTTTAAATTAATTTTGCTGTGCCCTTTTTCGAGGTTAGTATACTGTGCCTCTGTCTAACAGTGACACAGAAGTGATACCCGCGGTAAACCTACGATCTCCCATCCACTCATCAAGATTCCTCTTGAAGAGAGTCAATGAGGGACTCTGCCTAACCTGGACTGGGATTTTATTCCAGAGTGAAGGGAGCCTCTGGGTTATAAATAAGGGGAGTGGTGGGACTCAAACCGTGAATGCCTCCTCTTTGTGCATACGCTCTACCATTACACTATTGCTATTTTCATTCTTTGTATAAAGACACAGTTCCTTGGGGGGCTCAGACCCTTTCCCTGCTGTCCCAGCAAGCGGGTCAGATTCTGCACCCTCTGCTTCAAACCCTGAACCTTGCAGCCTGGCTAATTCCTTGAGCTCTCCAATAGCATCCCCTCAGTAAGCAGGTGCTAGATGTCATTCTGGAGGCAAGGAGGCTTAGTACTAGAAAATCCTATGCTGGAAAGTGGAAAAGATACTGTTCCTGGAGCCAGATTCGGGGGATGGGCACAGTGGTGCCCAGCTTACCTCATATTCTTCAGTACTTAACAGAAATGCTCCATAAGGGCGTATCCTTCTCATCAATTAAAATTCATGCCTCTGCCATTTCAGCACATTATAATACTAAACCACCCCTCTTCTCTCACCCCCTACTAAAGCAATTCCTCAGAGGGGCCAAAAATTTAAGACCTCCCAGGAGAGCCCCTACTCCAGCCTGGGACCTTAACTTTGTATTGGAAAATCTCCCTCTCCCTCCTTTTGAGCCAGCTGCAACTGCAGAGTTGAAATTCCTTCTTTGGAAAACGGCCTTCCTTCTAGCAATCACTTCAGCAAGAAGAGTTTCTGCATTACAGGCCCTCATGGCAGTGGAGCCCTTCATTATCTTCCATGCAGACAGGGTTTCCCTCAGGACCAATCCTTTCTTTATGCCCAAGGTGATGTCTAGTGTGGCCCTAAATCAGTCCATTCATTTGCCTACCTTTTTCCCAAATCCACAAAACAGAGGAGAACGAATTCTGCACTCTTTGGACGTGCACAGACAAATTAGATTTTATTTGGACAGGACTAAGCTTCTCAGAAAATCTGAATAGCTGCTAGTTGGCTTTGCTGCAGGGGCAGAGGGGAAGGCCATTTCAAAGCAAACCATTTCTAAATGGATAGCCATTGCATTCATTTCTGCTATAAGCACTATGGGCTGCATCTATGTAGCCTTTCTCAGAGGGGACCCTACCAGGGACATCCTAGAAGCTGCCACCTGGAGCTCTGTACATACCTTCACCAAGCATTACCACATGCCTATTTTTTCTAAATCCAGAGCTGGTTTTGCCACTGCAGTCTTGCAGGGCTTAATAGCTGGCCCTAATGCTCTCTAACTTTTTCCTCCCTTCCTTAGCTTTGGGAATCAACCCAAATGTGATGACTGCAACAGTGAAACACGAAGAACATAGTACAGTTGTGTACACTTACCATAAATGTAGCTGATCGAGTGTATTCACTGTTGCAGTCCTGGTTACCCTCCCTCCAGCCCCCTGACTTCTCTTGGCTCTACCTTTACTTCTTGTTTGGTGTATTCAAGCTTTCTTGTGTATTTTCTTTTTGTTGGTGTACCATAACTTATAATTGCTTCCCATTGTGGGGGCACCTGACATCTGGGGTAAGAAAAACTGATGTAATGGCGTCGGCTGCATGTTTTATACCCCAGACAACCTGACGTCATGGAAGAAAAGACAGCATCCGACGCAGGAATCCAAGGCTCTGGTGTTCAGGCCAGCGGAGTGCTACCTGCAGACAGATAACACAAATGTGATGACTGCAACAGTGAATACACTCTAACATCTACATTTATGGTAAGTGTACGCAACTGTACTTTTCCTCCACTATGATTCATTCTTGGAGTTGGTATATTTAAGTAGGGGGGGTTTAGGGGGCACATCCCCTCACTTCATTCTGTTTAAACTTTTTTTTTGGGGGAGGGAGCAGCAACCCCCCCCCCGTGGGGAAAAATTGCTGTCCTGTGTCTTTGCTTTTTAGGGGTTTTGACCTTATCGGATCGATGAAAGAGCATTCGCTCATTTCAACGTTCGATAGGGTAATATAGACCCAGATGTTCTTCGTGTTTCACTGTTGCAGTCATCACATTTGGGTTATCTGCTTGCAGTAGTCCTCAGTCGGCCTGATTAACTAAATTCTGGGTCCCGCGTCGGTTGCTGTCTCTTCTTCCGTGACGTCAGGACATCAGGGATATAAAACATGCAGCCGACGCCATTACCCCAGTCTTTCTTGCCCTGCGGTGCCTGAAGCAGAATCAGTTCGCAAGTGCTGGTCGGCAGACTCTTAAAATTTCCTTTTTTTGAGTTTCAGAACCGAAGTTTTCAACTAAAAGCTAAGTACCCCATTGGGGAAACTTTTTCTTGTTCCAAACCAATGTCAGTAAAAGTAAATAATTGCATTTCTTGTGGAAAGCAAATACCTCATAAAGATTTTCATTCGTACTGTATTCCTTGCCTACCTTGCTGTCGGATGTTCATTGTGTTTCACTGTTGCAGTCATTACACTTGGGTTATCCTGCTGGCAGGCTACCCGCAGTCGGCCTGAATTCCAAAGCCTTGGTCCGGTGTCTGTTGCTGTCACCTCTTCCCTGATGTCAGTGCACCAGGGGTATAAAAGATGCAGCAGACGCCATTTTCTCCAGTCTTTCTTGCCGCGCGGTGCCTGAAGCAAAAGCAGTTTGCAAGTGCTGGTCGGCCGACTCCTGAGATTTTCGAAATTGAATTTCAGATCTGAAGTCTTCAATAAAGCTAAGTACCCCGTTGGGGAAACTTTTTTTTTCTTGCTCCAGACCGATGTCAGAAAAAGTTAAGTTGTATTTCTTGTGGGAAGCAAATACCTCATAAGGATTTTCACTCTTACTGTATTCCTTGCCAAAGCACTGACCACGACGTTGCTAGTTGTCGGTTTTGTGCTAGATTTAACCAACGCACTATTAAGCGTCAGTACGATTTTGCTTTTCATTACTTTGGCCGAAGGTTTAACTACATAATGCCGTCGGAACAGCCGACTACTGGAGTTCATAAAAAGCGCAAGGAAAAAGAAAAGGACAGGCATCCGAGGTCCAAAACCAACGATGAAGCCTCTTCTAGGCCAGTCAGTGGTACGCCGGTTCTCAGTGAGGTGCTTTCGCAGCCCCTGACACCTGCTACCTCAGATCCACAGGCCGCCTCCGACTCCCACATGGAGACAGCTAGGCCTCTGGATACTCAAGGTATTGGGCCTTCGGAAACTAATCCCTCAGATGGGTCCGGAGCTGCTGAGCAGGCTTCAGCTTCTGAGGGTGTTTTCAGACCTACACAGCTTTATATCAAGCCAATTTCAGCATCAAAGACTAAAACAGTTTTAAAGACAAAAAAACAAGTACAGCATTCTCCAGGACAGACTTCCATGCCTAAGAAACAGATGCTCAAAATGGCCGAAGACCTAATTACTTTGATCAGGGGCTCCCATCCCCTTTCTGATAAGAGGCGTAGGCAAGACACTGAGTACGATTCCTCTGATCAGGTTTCCATTTCCTCTGACTCCTCTTCAGAACAAGGATACTGTATTCCTCCTTATGAGGATTCTGATGCTGAAGAATCTATTCCTTCAGCTTCTCCTCCTGAGGATTATTCTTTTGGGGAAATCTTGCACACCAGAGGAGCATTTCCACTGGGAGAGCTAAGTTTATTCAGATTCTAAGAAAAGGCTCAGAGAGTTTCTTTTACTGCCTCAGCACAGACCTCTTGCTATTCCTCCTGTTCTAGATATTGTAGATGTCTTTTCAGAGTCCGGCCTGTCTCCCGACTCTTTACATCCTGCACCTGTTAAGTCAGACAGATACTACAGGGTTCCAGATTCTCATAAATTTCTATATAAAAACCCTGCTGCTGACCCAGAAACTATTTCACAGGGTCCCAAAGGGGTCAAAGCTTCTAGTGCAAAAAACTCTGTCCCCTCAGATAGAGATTCTAAGGCACTGGACAGATGGGGGGGGGGGGTTACACTTCTGCTACCTTGGCTGCAAGGGCTTTAAATTGTCAGTTTCATATGCTTATATATCAGCAATATTGAATGTCTCTGTTAAATCAGAAAATGTTGACAAATTCTGAATGTGCTGAGAACAAGGAATTGCAGGATTTATTGCATGCAGCTGTACAAGTGGGGAAACATACTTTGCAATGTGGTTATGATTCACTGTAGGCCTCTTGCAGGACCGCTGTAGCAGGCTCGGTCATTAGAAGGCATGCTTGGTTAAAAGAACGGACTCTGCCTGATCATGTTAAAGCAAAATTATTGGATGCTCCATTACAGCATGATACTTTGTTTGGTGTTAAGGCAGAGGTGTTGAAGAAAATTGAGGATAAAGCTAAATCTTTGCAGACAGTGAAGGATTTCTTACAGGTGCAGCCACCCAGATTTAGCAGGAACTGGCCTTCTAAGAATTGGTCCTTTCCTGTGTCAGACAGACCACAAAGAGGCAGATACAGACGCCTTAGAGGCAGACAACAGCCCCAGGGCTCATACAGTCCCAAACAGTGGGGGGCTTCTACCTCCAAAAGCAGAGAAGACAAATCACAGCCATATAGGAAACAGTCCCAATGACTTCCCTCTGCCAGTGCCAAGCATTTATCTTTTGGCAGCACCCTTAGGGGGAAAGCTAGCAATTTTTTCACAAAATTGGCACGATTACCCAGGGCAAATGGGTATTAAATATAGTCTCTCAGGGCTACAGGTTCCACTTGCACACTCTTCCAAAGGCAAAAGGTATGCCAGACCTGCCACACAATCGATGGCCAGAGGCACAAACCAGTTTCATCCCTCATGGACATGAGGGCTGTTCAGCCAGTGCTACAACAAGAGCAGGGACAAGGATTTTACTCAAGACTTTTCTTAGTACCAAGAAAGGACAAAGCATGAAGACCGATTCTGGACCTGCCTATTCTAAATACTTTTCTGGATGTTCCGAAAATTCAAAATGTTGACACTGCAGCAGCTTCTGCCCATGCTGGGCAAAAAGGTTTGGCGTGTAACTTTGGACCTCAAAGAGGTGTACCTGCATGTCCCAATCAGACAATCTTGCAGAAGATACCTCAGATTCATAAGTGGCTCAAAGCACTACCAATTCTCTGCACTGCCCTTTGGCTTATCTACTGCGCCCAGGGTCTTCACAAAATGCCTGGCACCAGTAATTGCATTTTGCAGACAAAAAGGAATTCAAATATATCCCTACTTGGATGACTGCCTTATTCAAGCAGAGGCTAAAGACGCGTTTGTAAAAAGATTACTAATTTGCCTAGGGTACACAGTAAACGAAAATAAATCAAAACTAGTACCCTCTCAAGAGATAATATTCCTGGGTGCAAGCTTAAATACAACTGCCCAGATGGCTTATTTCACGCCAGACAAACAAAGGCATCTGACTTCTTACATCGAAAAAATGTCAACAAAGACCCAGTTATCTGCAAGAAATATTCTGCAGGCTCTGGGCTACATGGCCTCCTGCATTTTGCTAATTCCATATGCAGACTGCATATGAGGAAACTACAATGGTACCTAAAAGTGTTTGGACTCAAACATTGCCACAGCCTGGAATCATTAATTTTCTTCATTCCTTGCCTACAACAGGGTTTCGATGGTGGGCACAGGCCTGTCACCACAACAAGGGGCAGCCATTCACTTTACCCACAGCCAGGCAAACACTAACAGATGCATCAGATTATGCCTGGGGGGGCCCACATGACAGGAAAATGTATTCAGGGCACATGGCCACCAAGCCAAAGGCATCTACACATCAATCAAAAAGAGATGCTGGCTGTACAAAATGCCGTGTCAGCCTTCAAGGACGTACTTCATCCAGGACTGCTGCTGATAAAGACGGACAACACCACAGTCATGTGGTACATAAACAAGCAGGGGGGCACACATTCCTACCCCCTCTGCAGACAAGCCATGATTTTGTGGAACACAGCATTGACCAAGTACACCTGCAAGCACAATTCCTGCCAGGAAGAACAAATGCTCTGGCAGATGAACTAAGCAGAAACCTCATGGACCCTCACTAGTGGAAACTAGATCCACAAATCTTCAGCATGATAACAAGGAAATGGGGACGCCCAGACATCTTTTTGCCTCCCCTCACAACTGCCAACTTCAGAGATTTTGCACAAGGACTTATCACAAAGGAAGCATGGAAATTGGATGCCCTGTCATTCAGCTGGAACAACCTCACAGTATATGCCTTTCCTCCACTGCCTCTCCTCCCAGAGGTACTCCTCAAGGTCAGACAAGAGAAGCCAAAAATTATACTGATTGCCCCGGATTGGCCACTCCAACACTGGTACACAATCCTAAGGAACTTGTCCCAAGGTCCAGCCTGGACATTGCCTCAAATTCCTCATTTACTGACCCAACAAAACAATTGGATCCTGCACAGCCAACTCGGAACTGTAAATCTAGCTGCATGGAGGATACTGTAACCATTCAGAATACACCTCTCTCTAAAGCGGTTATGGATGTCATTTTGGAGGCCAGGAGACCCAGCACCTGAAAATCTTATGCAGATAAATGGAAGAGATTCTGTGCTTGGAACCAGGCACAAGGAATTGACACGCTTGTTCCAAATATTCGTCAGATTTTACAATATCTAACTGAGATGCTGGACAAAGGCCTATCCTTCTCATCAATTAAGATCCATGCCTCTGCCATTTCAGCTCATTACAATACAGACTCGCCTATTTTTTTCATATCCGTTGCTTAGGCAGTTCCTCAGGGTGGCCAAAAACATAAGACCTCCAAGGAGAGCACCAATACCTGCATGGGACCTCAATTTTGTCTTGGAAAAACTCACAATGCCTCCTTTTGAGCCAGCCAGTACAGCTGACTTAAAATTCTTATCATGGAAAACAGCTCTGCTCCTAGCAATAACTTAAGCAAGAAGAGTCTCATAGTTACAGGCATTAATAGCTGTGGGACCTTTTTATTATCTTCCATCCAGACAGGGTTTCTCAAGGACAAACCCAACATTTATGCCTAAGGTGTAGTGTCCAGTGTGGCTCTTAACCAAACCATTTATTTGCCTACTTTTTACCCAAACCCGCAGAATAAAGGGGAGAGACTTCTGCATTCTTTGGACTTACACAGGCAGCTACGCTACTACTTGGACAAAACTAAAGCTTTCAGAAAGACTGAGCAGCTTTTAGTGGCATATGCTGCAGGATCACAAGGAAAGGCTATCTCAAAGCAGACTATTTCAAAATGGATAGGACACTGCATTCGTTTCTGCTATTCACAACATGGTAAATCAGTGCCTAAGGGCATTAGACTACATTCTACCAGGGCAGCAGCCACCTCAGCAGCCTTCCTCATAGGAGTACCAACCAAGGATATTTTGGAGGCTGCAACTTGGACTTCACACTTTTACTAAGCACTACCACTTGCCTCTTTACTCTAAATCCAGAGCAGGCTTTGCCACTGCAGTCTTGCAGGGCCTTATAGCTACTCCTAATTCTATTTAGACCCAGCCGCCCAACCTTAGCTTTGGGATTCAACCCAATTGTAATGACTGCAACAATGAAACACGATGAACATAGTACACTTGTGTACCTATCATAAATGTAGGTGTTCGGGTGTATTCATTGTTGCAGTCCAGGTTACCCACCCACCATCCCTCTTTCTTTGCTGGGACTTATCTGTACTTCTCTATCCTATACAACCTATGTGATGTATTTGCTTGTAGATGAATGTATTGTTATTTTAGTGCATGCTTTTATTAGCAATGTTTTTTAGCCTACACTTTTGGGGGCACCTGACATCTGGGGCAAGAAAAACTGAAGAAAATGGTATTGGCTGCATCTTTTATACCCCTGGCGCACTGATGTCAGGGAAGAGGCAACAACAACCGATGCGGACTAAGGCTTTGGAATTCAGGCCAACTGCAGGTGACCTGCCAGCAGGATAATCCAAGTGTAATGACTGCAACAGTGAATACACTAACATCTACATTTATGGTAGGTACACAACTGTACTTTTTGTGCCTTATTTAAATCCCAAACTGTCCGTCTGTATATTTTCTCTTCTAAATATTTTGGTGCTCAGTTCAATTATCCTGATATGTCTTGATAAGCCATTCGCTATGACATTCGAAAAAACCCAAAGATAAAGACAGACAGGCCGCCTGGGTCCAAAGCTGCCGACAAGCGCTTCTCCTAAGCCTGTAGCCAGTTCCGGGTACTCAGCGAGGTGCTTTGCAGCCCTGATACCCACTACTTCAGATTTGCAGGCCTCTACTGAGACCCATTCAGAGTCCAGTATGCTGCGAGATGCTTCAACTCGCGGAACCTGCGGATGTCTCTACCTTGGATGGGTCTGGAGCTGCTGTGCAGACACCCGGCTTCAGAGGGTGTATTCAGGCCTACTGATTTGCATATTAAACCAACGCCACCTTCTTCTTCAAGGCCTAAAACTCGAACCATGCCTAGAAAACTGATGCCCAGACCGCATGGCCAGGCCTCTATGCCTAAAAACAAATAAGAATGGCTGAAGACCTTATTACTTTAATCAGGGAAGCCAACCTTCCCCCTCTAAGAGACCTAAGACTGAGTTTGCTTATGATACTTCTGACCAGGATTCTGAAATTTCTGTTTCCTCTGATGACCAGGATTTACCCTCATCTATCTATGAGGATTCTGATGCTGAGGGCTCTCTTCCCTCTGCTTCCCCCCAGAGGATTTCTTTTTTGGTGAAACGTTGCACACACTCAGGGAGCATTTTCATTGGGAAAGTCAGGATTTCTGTGATTCTAAAAGAGGCTTAGGGATTTCTTACTCCTTCCTCAGCACAGGCCTTTAGCCATACCTCCTGTACTAGACATTGTTGATGCTTTTTGAATCTAGCTTGGCCCCTGACTCTCTACCTCTTGCTCCCAGAAAACCTGATAGATATTACAGGGTTCCTGATGGTCTAAGTTCCTTTTCAAAAATCCTACTGCGGATCCTGAGACCATTTCACAGGGACCAAGGGCATTAAAGCTACTACTGCCAAAAATCCTACCCCCTCTGATAGAAGACTCCAGGGTGCTGGATAGATTGGGTAAGAAAGTATACACTTCTGCAACTTTTGGCATTAGGGCCTTAAACTGCCAGTTTCATATGTTAAAGTATCAGCAGCATATTATTGGATTGCTTAAGCAAAAAATTATGTTGATTCCTGATTGTGCAGAAAATAAGGATTTACAAGATTTAATGGGTTCTGCTGAACAAGTTGGAAAATATACTTTGCAATGTAGTTTTGATTCATTAGAGGCATCTAGCAGGGCTGCTGTAACTGTGTCTGTTCTTAGAAGGCATGCTTGGCTTAAGGAGCAATCCTTGCTAGATCATGTTAAAGCTAAATTATTGGATGCTCCCTTAAATCAGGGCCACCTCTTTAGCAACAAGGCAGAAGTTGTTCTTAAAAAGATGGTGGAAAAAGCTAAATCTATGCAAACTGTAAAAGATTTTTTACAAGTACAGCCTCCAAGATTTAGTAGACATTGGCCTTCTAAGAATTGGTCCTTTTCTGCCTCTTCCAGACCTTCTCAGTCCAAACCCATATCCAGCAGAGCTCCCAGGCTTCAGTCCCAAGGTACGCACAGGACTAAGCAGTGGGGGTCCTCCACTTCCAAATCTGCGAGTAATAAAACTCCCCCCATTGTCAACTGTCTCAATGACTTCTTTTTAAAACTTCCAAGCACTTTTCAACTGACTACCTCTTTGGGGGGAAAGATTGCTCTGCATGCAAAGAACTGGGAACTCATCACCCAGGACAAATGGGTTTTAAGTATAGTGTCCTAAGGATACAGATTTCAGTTCCACACATTACCAACCCAAAGCGGTTGGCCAGATCTGCCTCCAAATCAGTGAGCAGAGGCCCAAAAGCAAGTACTCTCTCTCTCAAGCATAGGGGCTATTCATTTGGTACCAGAAGAGGAAAAGGGACAAGGTTTCTACTCAAGACACTTCCTGGTACCCAGAAAAGACCATTCATGGCATCCTATCCTGGATGTGTCTACTCTAAACACCTTTTTGGTGCTTCCAAAATTCAAGATGCTGACTCTTCACCAGTTGCTTCCTGTGCTAGGCAAAGATGCCTGGTGTTCAACACTAGATTTAAAAGAAGCATATCTGCACATCCCAATCAGGGAATCTTGTAGAAGATTACCTATGCTTTAAAGCAGGCTACATGGACTATCATTTCTCTGCACTGCCCTTTGGCTTAAATACTGCGCCCAGGGTATTCACAAAGTGCCTAGCTCCAGTCATTGCATTTTGCAGGCAAAGAAATATTCAAATATACCCATACCTGGGCAGAAAGCCAGGATATACATTTGAATCATATGGCCTTTGTACAAAGGGTGCTAACTTGTCTGGGGTACACCATAAATGAAAAGAAATCACACCTGGTACCCTGTCAACAAATTATAGTCCTGGGAGCAAGCTTGAATACAACTTCCCAGATGGCTTTCCTCACGCCAGAGAAACAAATTCATTTGACAACCTACTTCAAACAAGTCACAAAAACCCTGCTATCTTCAAGGCAAATACTGCAAGCCTTGGGGTTCATGGCCTCCTGCATTCTTCTAATTCCATGTGCAAGACTGCATATGAGGAAACTACAATGGTATCTAAAAAGCCTATGGTGTCAACATTCTCAGGATCTCGAAGCAATGATTCCTATCATACCTTGCCTACGCCTAGAGTTTTTTTGGTGGGCAGAGGCCTGCCACCAAAACAAGGGACTACCATTCACACTACCCCCTGCCGCCCAAACCCCAACAGATGCATTAGACTATGCATGGGGGGCTCACCTGGCAGGGACGTGCATTCAGGGCAAATGGAACCCAAGTCAAACGCACCTGCATATCAATCAAAAAGAAATGTTAGCTGTACAGAATGCTCTGACAGCCTTCAAGGACCACATTCTTCCAGGACAATTAATGGTAAAGACGGACAACACCACTGTTATGTGGTACATAAACAAGCAGGGGGGTACACATTCGGAGAAAAGCAGGCTTCCAGGAGAATCATCTTAGTTCTGCTGAAGCAGCAGGTTCGAAGGGTGGTAGTTGTTTTTTTTCCAAAACATAATTAGTTTTCCATGCTGGAGTGGGTGGCCTTCTGGGAGGTCTTATATTAGAAGACTCTCTGAGGATTTGTTTAATCAAAGGATGGAAAAACACAGGTTGTTCTGTATCTGTATGAGCCGAAATAGCTGAGGTGTGGATTTTAATAGAGAAGGAGAGACCACTATTAAGTAGCTCTGCTAGGTAGTCCAGGAAAAGAGGGATGGAAGGTTGTGATGTGCTGCCCCCTTTTGACTGGCTCCAAGAGCAGAATCCTTTCCATTTTCCTGCATAAGATGTTCTGATGTTGGGCCTTCTGGCCTCTATGATAATGTCTAGGACCTGCTTGCTTAACAGGGGCCCCTTGTTTGCCTTTAGAGTATTAGCCATGCTGCTAGTTTGAAAGTCTGCAAGTCTGGGTGCGGCACCCCCCCCCCCATCTGAGTTAAGAGGTCTGAGATCAGGGTAAGCTGTAAGGTCAGGCTGCGCAGTAAGGGGTACCAATGTTGTCTGGGCCAATCTGGAGCAATGAGGATGGCCTTTGGTCTCTCCTCCCTTATTTAGGTCAGTACCTTGGGGATAAGAGGTAGAGGAGGGAATGCGTACACAGAGGGTGTTCCAGGGGAAGGTCAAGGCATCCACCTTCCATGCTAGGTGGTGATACTCCCTGGTACAGAATTTTTTCAGCAGATGGTTGGGATGCAAAGCAGAGAGATCCACCTCCAGAGTTCTCCATGCCAGAGTGATTTGTAGAAAGGTTTTCTGTGGAGTTGCCGTTCATGGGGATCCAGTAAGTTTTGGCTTAAGTAGTCTGCCAGGGTGTTGATCCCTGGTAGGTATTGTGCTATCAGGTGTAGTCCCGTGGAAGAGGCTGCCAGCCAGCGGTTCATAGCTAGCCTTCACAGAGGGAAAGATTGGGTCCCTCCCTGTTTGTTGATGTACCACATTACCGTGGTGTTGTCTGTTTGATAAGGAGAACCCTCTGGCTTGAGATGGGGGGTTGAAGGAAGTCGGAGCCTTTTGTACTGCCATTTCCTTGTGGTTGATGTGTGAGGGAAGGTGCTGGACATCCCAAAGATCTTGGGTGCACCTGCCTTCTAGGTGAGCGCCCCAAGCTATGTCTGAGGCATCTGTGGTTATGGTCTGCCCAGTTGGGAGGAGGTTGAAGGGAAGACCCTTGTTCTGGGCACAGGCCCCTGCCCACTAGAGAAACTCACCGTTATACAGGGGATCAGATGTGGGGAGGTCTCTAGAGGTTGAGAGTGCTGATACCAAAGGTTCTTTAGGTACCACTTAAGTTTTCTCATGTGAAGTCTGGCCAGAGGAATTAGAAGGATGCAAGATGCCATGCACCCAAGTCTTGCAGGAACTTCCTCGCAGTGAGGTGACTTCTGAAAGCCAGCTGGGTAAAATAGAGGCAGGAAGCTCTGTTTTTCTGGGGATAGGAAGGTCATTTGGAATGCTGTGTCCAGTAGTGTCCCAAGGAAAATGATATTCTTGGAGGGTGTTTGCCTTGATTTCTTCTTGTTGATGGTGTACCCTAAGGAGGTTTTGACAAAGAAGAGGTCCCTGAGGAGCTTTTCTTTGCAATCTGCCTGAATGAGGCAGTCGTCCAGATATGGGTACATTTTGTATATTTTTCTATCTGCAAAAGGCTACGGCCGGGGGCTAAGCATTTGGTGAATACCCTGGGAGCAGTAGAGAAGCCAAGGGGTATTGCAGAGAACTGAAAGTGCAGTGAGCCTGCTCTGAAGCGAAGGAATTTCTTGCAGGATTCCTTTATGGGGATGTGGAGGTAGGCATCTTTTAAATCTAGGGTAACTAACCAGGCATTTTTGCCAGCATAGGCAGCAGCTGCTGCAAGCTAGCATTTTGAATTTGTGGACCTCCAGGAACATGTTCAGAATGGATAGATCTAGGATGGGGCACCAAGTTCCTTCTTTTCTGGGAACAAGGAATAGTCTGGAATAAAAGCCTTTGCCTGTTTTGATCTGAGGGGACAGGTTCTATTGCCCCATGGGATATGAGAGTTTGTACTTGTTTCAATGCCTCTGACCACTGATTTGGAGGCAAGTCTGGGTACCCTCTTGGAACTGGGAGTTCATTGGAAGGAGAATTTGTATCCCTGAAAAATTATCTTTAAGAGCCATTGGTCCGTTGTTACAGAAAGCCAATTTCCTTTGCAGAATGAGAGCCTTTTTCTAGTTTGGTAAGTGAAAAGAGAGCAGAGAAGGGAAAGTGGGTCACTGAGTTTTTTCCATAGAGGGATGGCTTAGAACTCCCTGCCTTTGGAGTGGAAGTGGTCCACTGTTTGGTGGGATAAGAGTCTGGGTGGTATGTCCCTGCAGGGCTTACCTTGTCCCCCATCTGCTAGGTGCAGGAAAGGACCAGTGATTTGAGGGAAACTTCCTGCTGAACCTAGGACGTTGTACTTTAAAGAAATCTTTTACTGTTTGCATAGCTTTTGTTCTGTCTAACATCTTTTTAGGCACCTCTTCTGCTTTTACTCCAAACAAGCGGTCCTTATCCAAGGGTGCGTCAAGTAATTTAGATCTGACATGATCAGGGAGAAGGTTGTTCCTTCAGCCATGCATGTCTCCTAATGACAGATCCTGACACTGCTGCATTGCTTGAGGCTTCTAGGGCATCATATTCAGTGTAATGAGTGTTTAGCACTTGACAAGTAGAGCGCAGTAAATCTGCTAACTCTTTCGAACTGGCACAGTCAGGAAAGGTTGCAATCTTTTGTTTTAATAGTTTCAAAGTGTGTTGTTGATAATTTAACATGTGGAACTGACAGTTGAGTGCTCTGTTAGCTAAGGTTGCAGAGGTGTGTACTTTTTTACCCCATCTGTCCAGAGCTCTGGAGTCCTTGTCAGAAGGAATATGATTCTTTGCAGAACTAGCCTTAGCTCCTTTTGGTCCCTGTGTAATGACCTCCGGGTCTGCAGCAGGATTTCTGTACAGGTATTTGTGAGAATCCGGTTGTCTGTAATACCGGTCAGGTTTTCTGGGAGCAGGAGGGAGGGCGTCAGGAGTTGAGCTGGATTCATGGAAAAACATCATCAACCACCTCAAAGATTGGAGTATGACCAAGGGTCTGGGCTAAGGCAGGTCTAGAAACTCTCAATCTTTTCTTAGATAGAGGGAAGTCCTGGGATTAGCAGTGGAAATGTTCCCTGAGGGTGTGAAGGGTTTCCCTGAAGGAAAGATTTCTGGTGGGGAGACAAAAGGAATGGATTCTTCTGCATCTGAATCCTTATAAGCAGTCAGAGGTGGTGGTTGTTCTTCAAAATTTGAATACTCAGACTCCTCAAAGTCCTGTTCTGTCAGTACTTCAGGAGAAAGATCTCTTCCTTTTAGAAGGTGTGGCCTGACTACCCCTGATACGGGTGATAAGATCCTCCACCATTTTAAGCATTTGAGCTTGGGGTGGGGGAGCAGGAGTAAAATGGTGGCTAGAGGTAGTTTTCCTAGGAAGGTAGGGCGGGTACCCATTCTTACCCCTCCTCTGCAGACTAGCCATGGCTCTGTGGAAAACGTCCTTGAGCTATCAAGTGCATCTACAGGCTCAATTCCTGCCAGGAAAACTAAATACACTGGCAGACTAACTCATGAAATCTCATGGACCCACATGAGTGGAAACTGGAATCAAAGATTTTCAACATGTTGATAAACAAATGGTGGAGCCCAGATACAGACCTGTTTGCCTCCCCCCAGAACTACAATTGGACAAATTTTGCACAAGGACTCCCCACAAACAAGCTTGGAAAGTGGATGCTCTGTTCTTCAGCTGGAAAAATCTATCAGTGTATGCTTTTCCTTCTTTGTCTCTCCTCTCCAAAGTGCTACTAAAGATCAAACAGGACAAACCAAGGACGATACTGATTGCTCCAGACTGGCCACGCCAACACTGGTATCCTCTCTTGCGCAGTTTGTCACTGCTGGCTCCATGGCACCTGCCTCAGACCCCCTACCCTGCTGTCACAGCAGGAGAGCCAGATTATATACCCTCAGCTTCAAACCCTGACCCTGGCAGCCTGGCTTATTTCCTAATCTCTCCATTACCATCCCTCAGCAAACCAGTGTTGGATGTCATTTTGGAGGTAAGGATGCCTAATACTAGAAAATATTATGCTGAAAAATGGAAAAGATTCTGTGCCTGGAACCAAACTCAAGGGGTGGGTGCAGCAGCTCCCAATTTACCTCAGATTCTTCAATACTTAACTAAGATGCTTCACAAGGGCCTTTCTTTTTCCTCCATCAAAATTCACGCCTCAGCCATTTCAGCTCATTACAACACAGAACCACCCCTCTTCTCTCATTCACTGCTCAAGCAGTTCCTCAGAGGGGCAAAAAGCTTAAGACCACCCAGACCTTAAATTTGTATTGGAAAAACGTACTCCTCCTCCTTTTGAGCCTGCTGCAAGTGTAGAGTTAAAATTTCTTTCTTCGAAAGCTGCCTTCCTTTTAGCAATTACTTCAACAAGAAGGGTATCTGAACGACAGGTCCTTACGGCAGTGGAGCCTTTCATCATGTTTTATGCAGACAGGGTGTCCCTTTGGACCAATCCCTCCTTTATGCCTAACGTGGTATCCAGTGTGGCTCTTAATCAGTCCATTCATTTGCCAACCTTCTTTTCTAATCCACAGAACAAAGGGGAAAGGATACTGCACTCCTTAGATGTGCACAGACAACTTAGATCCTACTTGGACAGGACTAAACCTCAAAAGAAATCTGAACTACTGCTGGTGGCATTTGCTGCAGGGGGCAGAGGGGAAGGCTATTTCAAAGCAAACCATTTCTAAATGGATAGGCCATTGCATTCTTTTTTGCTATAAACACCATGGAAAACCTATCCCACAGGGGATTAGACCCCATTCAACTAGGGCTGCAACTACCTCTACAGCCTTTCTCAGAGGTGTACCTACCCGGGACATCCTAGAAGCTGCTAGCTGGAGTTTTGTACATACTTTCACCAAGCATTACCATTTACAAATTTTCTCTAAATCCAGAGCTGGCTTTGCCACTGCAGTCTTGCAGGGCCTTATAGCTGGTCCTAATGCTATCTAAATGCCTCCTCCCATCCTTGGCTTTGGGAGTCTACCCAAATGTGATGACTGCAACAGTGAAACACTAAGAACATAGTACAGTTGTGTACACTTGCCATAAATGTAGATGTTAGAGTGTATTCACTGTTCCAGTCCTGGTTACCCTCCCTCCAGCCCCTGACTTCTTTTGGCTATGCCTTTACTCTCCTTTAATATGCTTAAAAGCTTTTTGGTATATTTGCTTTTTTTGTTGGAGGTGTAACCTTATATATTTATATATTTAATTGCTTCCCATTAGGGGGGCACCTGACATCTGGTGCAAGAAAAACTGATGTAATGGCGTCGGCTGCATGTTTTATACCCCTGATGACCTGACGTCATGGAAGAAGAGACAACAACCTACGCGGGACCCAAGACTTTGTTAATCAGGCCGACTGAGGGCTACTGCAAGCAGATAACCCAAATGTGATGACTGCAACAGTGATTAACACTTACAGCTACATTTATGGTAAGTGTACACAACTGTACTTTCTTGCTATAGCCAGTCTAGTTTAGCTCTGTAGTGTGTGCTGAGTTTAATATGGACTCTCTTAATAGTTTGAGCTATATGTTTGTCAAATTTCAATGCATTGTCTAAGGTAACCCCAAGAAGTTTAGTGCGTTTAAGTGGTTCTATTTTTAATGTCATTGGAAGAGAAAATAGAGAGGGGTTGGCAATTGGCTAGTGAGGAAGGATTTGAAAAGACCAAAAGCTTAGTTTTATTAGGATTTAGTATCAGTTGATGGGCTGCTAGGTATTTTTCAATGTTGGTAAGGGCAATTTGGGTCTTCTTTTGAAGCGTTGCGATTGTAGGTGCCGAGCAGATGAGCGAGGAGTTGTCTGCGTATTGAATGATGTTAGCTGGGCTAGCAGCTGTTGTAAGGTCATTGGTAAAGATCTTAGAGTAGTGGTCCTAGAATCGATCCTTGTGGGACTCCTACAGAGATGGGAAGCTGGGGTGGAGAGTTTATTATTCCATAGTGTAGCTTGCTGCCTATTTGAGAGGTAGCTATAGAACCACTTTAGGGTCTCATGGCAAAGCTTGTAATTGGCAAGTTTAAGAGGATTTGATGTGATACAGTGCCAAAGGCCTTTGACATGTCAAAGGTAGTAGAGACAAGGTGGTTTGTAGAGTTGGTAAAGCTAATGAACGCTGTACTAGTACTGTGTTTTGGTCTAAAACCATGTTGTGTAACCGATAGGAGGTTGTCTTTTTGGAAGTGATCAATTATTTGCTTGTGTATACACTTTTCTAGGATTTTTGATAGGGGTGAGAGTATGGCTATAGGTCTGTAAAATATCTTTAGAGGGGCCTCCTTTATGCAGTGGAATGATATGGGATATTTTCCATATGGTGGATACATATTGTTCAGTAACAGAGTAGTTAATTAGGGTTGATATGGGGTATGAAATAGATGGGGCAGCTAATTTCAGAAACTCATCTGGTAGTTGGTCAGCGGCGAGGGTACATAGGTTGGTACTAGGCTATCAGCCCTAGGGCCTATACAAGCCTAGCCATAACAATTCCCTGGCTATTTCTTCTCACGCTATTTACTTCCTTGGACCCCTGTCTAGCAGGGCGACTGACGTGATTCCCCGGGATGAATTTCCTTTCTCCCATCCAATTGTCAAGGTTCCTTTTGAAGAGGGCTAAAGAGGCACTCTGCTTGACATGTATGGGCAATCTATTCCAGAGTCTGGGGAGTCTGTGGGTCAGGAACCTAACCCTCCAGAATGTTTTGTTAATTGTGATGACAAGGTTTAGATCCCAGGAGTGTGTGGCTCTGAGGGATTGGGATTTCTTTAAGTGTAGCATGTCCAACAGCTCTGGGTTTGACATGGCCTTGTATGTTAAGCAGAGATCGCCTCTGAGTAGACAATGTGAGACAGAGTATAGCTGGAGGTTTTTAAGGCGGTCAGCGTAGGGCATTTGCTTTAGGCCTGCGATTCTTTTAATGAGGTATTTTTGCGGCCTTTCCAGTTGTTGCAGATGTCGTGAGAGGTACATACCAAGCGGGGCGTTTTATTCTATAATGGGTCTAATGAAGGATGAGTACAGTGGGACAATGACCTCCTTTTTTCTGGATGAAAAGCCCTTAGTGATGAGGTGTGCCACATAGAAGGATTTCCTGACTGTTGTGGCGATGTGGTTATCAAAGGTGAGACCACTGTCCATCTGTGTCCCTAAGTCTCTTATCACACTTTCGGTGTTTAGTGTACTGCCACCTATGTGGTAATTCACAGGTGCATGTTTTTTCCCAAAGGGGATATCTATACATTTCTTGGCATTGAGCTTGAGCCCATGGCTCTGGCACAAAGCATCTGTTTCTTTAAGGCCCTTTTGTAGAGTATCCACATCATTTGGGGATTCAATAATGGTTCCCAGTTTGCAGTCATCTGTGAACTTTGTTAGCCAGAGTCCCTTAGTGTTGGCCTGTACTTCAGAGAAGTAGATGCCAAACAAGAGCGGTCCCAGGACTGAACCCTGAGGTACTCCACTTGTCACTGTCTGGAGCTGGATTTGGAATTGGCTACTTTTACAGTGTGGGTTCTATCAGTAAACCAGTTAGCAAACCATTGGGTGACGTAGGGATTAATGCCCAGTTTAGTACGTTTATCTGTGGCTCCAGAGTGGGGGATGGTGTCAAAAGCCTTGGCAAGGCCTAGATAGGCTGTGTGGACCACCTTACCCTTGTCCATGGCTCTGGAGACTGATTCGAAGAAGTCAATCAGGTTCAGGAGACAAGATCAGCCCTTCACGAACCCAAACTGGGTGGGGTCCAGTGTTTGAAGATTGCCAGTGTCTTTGTAAGTTCCATGATAATACGCTCCATGGCCTTGCAGATAAGGCTCGTCAGACTGGGGCGTTAGATGTTCATTGTGTTTCACTGTTGCAGTCATTACAATAGGGTTATCCTGCTGGGAAACTACCCGCAGTCGGCCTGAGTTCCAAAGTCTAGGTCCGGCGTCTGTTGCTGTCGCCTCCTCCCTGATGTCAGTGCACCAGGGGTATAAAAGATGCAGCCAACGCCATTTTCTTCAGTCTTTCTTGCCACGAGGTGCCCAAAGCAAAAGCAGTTTGCAAGTGCCGGTCAGCCGACTCCTGAGATTTTCAAGAAGAAAATGGAGGACAAAGCTAAATCTATGCAAACAGTCAAAGGATTTTTTACAGGTACAGCCTCCCAGATTTAGCAGGAACTGGCCTGCAAAGAATTGGTCCTTTCCAGTGTCACAGACCACAAAGAGGTAGATACAGACGCCCCAGAGGCAGATCACAGCCCCAAGGCTCATACAGGCCTAAACAACAGGGTGCCTCAACCTCCAAAAGCGGAGAAGAAAAATCACAGCCATATAGGAAACAGTCTCAATGACTTTCCCCTGCCAGCACCAAGCACTTAACTTCTAGCAGCTCCTTTGGGGGGAAAACTAGCACTTTTTGCTCAAAATTGGCACATGATCACTCAAGACAAATGAGTCTTAAATATCGTATCCCAGGGCTACAGGTTCCATTTTCATACCCTGCCAAGGCCAAACGGTATGCCAGACCTGCCAAGCAATCAATGGGCAGAGGCACAAAAACAAGTTTCGTCCCTCATGGACATGAAGGCCATTCAGCAAGTACCACAGCAAGAGCAGGGACAAGGATTTTACTCAAGGCTATCCTTGGTGCCCAGAAAGGACAAAACCTGGAGACCAATACTGGACCTGTCTATCCTGAACACATTCCTGGACATTCCAAAATTCAAAATGTTAACTCTGCAGCAGCTTCTGCCCATGCTGGGCAAAAAGGTTTGGCTTGTAACTTTGGACCTCAAAGAGGCATACCTCCATGTCCCAATCAGACAATCTTGCAGAAGATACCTCAGATTCATAGCTGGCTCAAAGCACTACCAATTCTCTGCACTGCCCTTTGGCTTATCTACTGCGCCCAGGGTCTTCACAAAGTGCCTGGCACCAGTAATTGCTTTTTGCAGACAAAGAGCTATTCACAGCATGGCAAATCAGTACCCAAGGGCATTAGGCCACATTCCACCAGAGCAGCAGCCACTTCAGCAGCCTTCCTCAGAGGAGTACCAACCAAAGACATCTTAGAGGCTGCAACTTGGGAGTTCAGTGCATACTTTTACAAAGCCACTGCCACTTACCTCTCTATTCTAAATCCAGGGCAGGCTTTGCCACTGCAGTTTTGCAGGGCCTGATAGCCTCTCCTAATCCTATTTAGCTCCAGCCTCCCAACCATAGCTTTGGGATTCAACCCAGTTGTAATGACTGCAACAGTGAAACACCAGCATAGTACAGTTGTGTACCTACCATAAATGCAGATGTTCGAGTGTATTCACTGTTGCAGTCCAGGTTACCCTCCCTCCACCCTTTTCCTTGCTGGGACATATCTGTACTTCTCTATTCTATACAACCTATGTGGTGTATTTGCTTGTAGATGAAGGAAAAGTTGTTTTTATGGTTATGCATGCTTTTTGGCATTAGTAAGCCTACCATTTTAGGGGCACCTGACATCTGGGGCAAGAAAAACTGAAGAAAATGGCGTCGGCTGCATCTTTTATACCCCTGGCGCACTGAAGTCAGGGAGGAGTTGACAGCAACCGACGCCGGACCTAGACTTTGGAACTCAGGCCGACTGCGGGTAGCCTGCCAGCAGGATAACCCTATTGTAATGACTGCAACAGTGAATACACTCGAACATCTACATTTATGGTAGGTACACAACTGTACTTTTCTGGGATCCAAGGTGGATCCCCCCTTATGGAGTGGGATAACTGTAGCTCTGAGCCACTCAGTGGGCACGAAACCCGAGGGGAGGCTTTGATTAAACATGACACTTAATTGAGGTGCCAGTTCATATTGTAGTTCATGTGGTATACAGCCCAAGATGTCATCTGGTCCCATGGATGCTGTATTCTTAGCTTTGGAGAGTGCGTTATTTTTTTTTACCTGTGTGGCCGTTATTACCGGAATTTGGCAATCTTCCAGTATTGAGATGAGCCATTTAGGGGTGAGAGGGGGGGGGGTGAAGTTGGTTGAATCGATCTGCCAGGATATTGGCAATATCCTTGGGATCAGTATATTTAATGCCATTCTGTTTTAGCTCAGAGCAGATCTGAGCATTGCCATTTATATTCTTGACATAGTTATAGAATGCCTTGTGGTTGTCTTTGGAATCTTTGGCATTTTTATTTTTGGAATCTTTGGCAATTTTATTTTTGGAACTAGTTTTGGAGGATTTTATAGGGGATCTCAGTTTCTTACTGAGGCTGGTAAGGAATTTTTTTGCATCCTGGGATTTTCCTCTTTTTTGCAACAGTTTCTTCCTTTTGTTGTAAAGTTTGTTTATGGCAGGGGACCACCAGATTGGCTTCCTTTTTTTGGATGAAAGCAGCTTGGTTCTGTTTGGGATGGCACAATTCATGCATGAGTGGATGTGCTCGTACAGTGCCTTAGTGTAGGATTCAGCAGTTGAACTTTCAGTTCCCATCTGCATGGGTGTCATGAAGTTTGTCACTTCTGACTTGAATAGCATGAAGTTGGCTTTGAAGAAGTTTTTTATGGAGGTTTCCTTACTGTGGGGTGGGGTTGGGATGTGGATGTTAAGGGTGATTAGCTTATGGTCGGACTTGACTAACGAGGGGGTGACCATAGGTGTGGAGCATCGATTTCCCATGTTGGTAATGACCAGGTCTAGGATATTGGAGCCCCTGGTGGGACTATAGATTAGTTGATCCAGGGCGTTGGAATTTATGAATTCCAAGAACCGTTGGGCAAAGGTGTTGGTACACGAGTAGTTTTCCCAGTTAATGGCAGGGTAGTTAAAATCACCCAGTATTAGGGAGTTTGGTTCTATCTTAATATCTTTCAGTATGTTTAGAAAGGTGTAGTGAGAATCTTGGGGTATGGTGGGGGATCTGTAGCATGCTACAGTTTGGATTGCAGTCTTACCTAGTGTTAGTTGCTCCTGGAGAATTTCAGACGCATTGTGTTGGGCAACTAGCCTGGTGGTGTGAATATCCTTGGTGAATATTGACACTCCTCCACCTTTAGTGTTTCGGTCCTGGTTTGGTGGTCGAAAAGTGTGGTAAGAGTTGTAGCCTGGTATTGCAGGGGTGTTCTCTGGAGCCTTGAACTAGGTCTCAGTTACTGCACAGATATCGATGTTCTCCATTTTTAGGAGTGCCTCAAGAGAGTGCATTTTGAGGTTTAGACTTCTAGCATTGAGTAGCATTACCTTCAGATTTTGCATGCTTGTACCTGTTACTATGGTGGTTTTGTCCTTTGAACTTTGCCTAAAAAGGCACTATAGGGGTGGCAAGAGCCTTAGCCAGTAACCTGAATCCCAGGGGCGACAGGTGCAGACCATCTCTGGCAAAGCATCGTGGTCTGTCAATCATGTCGTCCCAGGCAGACAGATACTGGATCCCCTTTGAATGACACCAGAAGCTTAGCCAATTGTTGAAGTCAGTCATTTTGTCCTTATATTGTGGTATCATTCTAGGTGAAAGCAGGATGCTACTCAGGGCTAGGGTCATACTTGCCTGGGCCACATGATCTGAAAGCTCTTCCATATCTCTTTCATGTAGTCCAGGGAGGTACGTCTCAAGTCATTCACTCCAACATGGACAGTGACAGAGTCATATTTGTACTTGTTGTGGAGTGACTTGAGTGCATGCATTATGTGGCGGATCTTGGCACCCGACAGGCAGCTGACTGTAATTTTCTCCTTGTTCAACCTGGTGAGTGGGACATCAGTGTGCCGGACTATAGAGTCACCTATGACTAAAGTGTTAAGTACGTTGTCCTGCCTTAGGGGCTGTTGCTGGATGGCACACTGGTGTTGTGAACCATGTGACACTTTGGTTGGGATTGGTGCTTGTGTTTCAGCTTCAGAGGTCCTTGTTGTTTGGGCAGGTTACAGTTAAGGGCCTCTACATATGTGGATTTAGTGTTGCTATATGTGGTGTGGGTTTAGAAGGGTTATGTGTTGCTTGAGGTGTAGTGTAGGTGTTAACCTTCTCTTGACTGTCTAGCACATCTCTTGACTGTCTAGCACAGTCTTGGGTGGAGAGAGCTTTGCTTCCATTTTGGCTATGTAAGTGCATCTGTCACGGGTTGTAGTGTTTGGTGGTAGGAGGAGAGGGTTGTCTGTGTACATGAGGCAATTGCTGCATTGCCCCAATATGCCCAGATTCACCAGGTGGACAGGAGAAATCACCAGAAGCTGACCCATGGACATGCCTGGTTTGTTTTTGTTTTTTTTGTAAAGTACATGAGCTGTTTTCCCTTACCGTCGCAAGGTACTTTGCAGTTATAGGCTGTTTAGTGCCTACTATTCATTTGTCCTTATTAACAAGGAGAGTTGAGTGCTTGTATCAGTTTAAGGCTTCCTAGTGCTTTCCAGCAGGTATTAGAGCAAGTGCTAGTCACAGGGATGCTTAAAGGTAAGATGAAAAAAATGCACACTGCAGTGTGCACTAGAGAAGTTAGATGTGAAAGTAGGTAACGTAAGTTTTACCGATTTAAAAAGTTAAGGTTTAGTGGAGAGTTACTATTTTTAAAACAGCAAGATGGATTGAAAGGGCACTGTATTCTGGTACTATGGAATACAGTAGGATGGCCAATAAATTTAAATAGTTGAAGGGGAGGGATTTCAAAAATGATGATTTTGTGATTACTCACACAAGCCAGTGAAAGTAAAGAGGGAATGAATTATATAGTTAGATTAACATAAGAGGCAGGCAACTAGAAAGACAGCGGTATTTAACAAGACAACTGTAACTGGGTGGGAGGGAACAAGACAACTGTAACTGGGTGGGAGGGCAGGAAAAAAATTTCTGCCCGACTCAGAAGAGACAGAGCTGTGGTCTCTTTTGAAGTTTTAATATGCTGTTAAAGCAGAATGCAAGAAAAACACAAGGTAAAGAAAACAAACCACAGTATTCAAAATATAGAAAGGCAATAAAGTAATACAAAATACAAAAAATAAAAGCATACTAACCTTTCCTTCACAGCAAAGTGTAACAGAGTCTGGATGAGCCTTTCTGGTAAAGCTCTGAAATGTTTTATTTTACCCCTTAAATAGAAGGTTTAGTTCCTAGCTCCACCCCTTCAGTTCACAAAGTGACCTCTTCTATCTTATGAATGAGTCCTTAATTGATCAGTTCTAATTTCTGCCCGACTCAGAAGCGATAGAGCTGTGGTCTCTTTTGAAGTTTTAATATGCTGTTAAAGCAGAATGCAAGTAAAACACAAGGTAAAGAAAACAAACCACAGTATTCAAAATATAGAAAGGCTTTACTTTGTGTTGTATGCATCTTGTTTGAATGGGTTGTAGTTTAAATCGGATTTGTGGTGGACCAGATGGAATGGGTGCAGAAATGGGTGGAGTAGAAGTGTTACATAATAGGGAAGTTACTGATTTAATAAAGTGGAAATTGAATTGAGATTTGGTAGGTTTTATAGTATTATTGCTGGTTGGAAGTGGGGTAGTGGGTTTTTCTGGGTTTAGTAGGTGGTTGACTGATTGCCAACATTTTTGTGGATTTGTTTGATATTTTAGGTGGCAAGTTTGAAAGTATGTGTGTGTGTCTATTTTGATTTGTTTCTTAGCTTGATTTCTAAGTTGTTGGAAGGTGATTAGATTATCATGACATTTGTTAGAAAGATAGAGGGACCACGTTTTATCTCTTGGTCTAAGTAGTTGTATTGTTTCTTTTACTAGCCGTAAGGGTTTTTTGGTTTTAGAACGATTTTTTTCTGGGTGGGGCAAATTTAAGATTTGTAAGAAAATGTCATTAAAGTATTTAACTGCATGATCTAGTTGTAGGGTTTTTAGGGGAGCCCAGTCCTGTTTTAAGAGTGTCTGGAAAGTAGGTAGTGAGAATTGCTTTTTTATTCCGGGTGTAGTGGTAATTGATATTACCACAGTTGTTTTAAGTTTTTTCTTATTAGGTATACTGAGTAGTGATCGCTTAGTGTCTGGTAGGCAGCCAGACTCATAGTTGATGTTAATTTTATTTGTTAGAATCCATTCAAGAGTAGAATGGCTATTTGTATGCTTATCTATGCGTGTAGGGAGTTGTATCATTTGGAAATTTATATAGGTTTGTAAAGTTGGTGTATTAGAGGAGGATGTGAGCCAGTCACCTGGTATTGCTGTTTCCTGGTTAAAGCTAGTGGAAGCCCATTCCAGTATATTTTTAACATTTTGTAGATTAGCAGCAGGAGGGGAGGTAGATAGTTATGACAACTATTGATTTGTGTTGATTTACATCAAGCCTGGCAGTTAGGATTTCAGAGTTAGGGAGGTTAGGTGGGCTAGAGTTGAGTTTAACTACTTTAGAGGTTTTCTTTGTATAGGATGGATATACCTCCACCACGTTTAACTAATCTGTCCTGTCTAATAATGCTGTACCCATTAAGGAGTATTTTTTCATATGTAATGTGGGGTTTAAACCAAGTTTCTGTTACAATAGCCATGTCAGGGGAGTATATTTTCATGGCTGCATGAAATTCATTTGTTTTATGTAGGAGGCTTCTAATGTTGACATTTATAAAGAGAAAAAGAGACAGTCTAGCATATTTTTTTAGTGGTAAGTTAGGTGTTGAGGGAGTGATGGTCCCTGGGATTGGATTGAGGGGTTGGTTGGGTGGAGTGGTGGTAACAGGGCCTGGGTTGGGATGGATGTCAGATTGAAGTTTAATTTGGGTGAGTGAGTGAAGGATAAGAAGTTTTATTTTGGAGATGTCTGTTGTGTATGTAAGGTGTATTGGTGGGGCTACGTATTTGGAAGTACCTTAGTGAGAAAAGCTCTGTTTGAGAGTGGAGAAATAGATGAGAAGAGATGAGGATGGATAAGTTGCTTTGACTGAGGGCAGTATTAATGGGTGAAGTTGGAGAGGGATAATGAATAAGATGTTGTGACTGGTATGATAAGTGTGTGACCAGGGGTAGTAGGGCTAAAGTAGCTGAGTATAAGAAGAATAGCTTCAAAGAGGGCATGGTTGGAAATATTTAGTTGGAAGAAGGGTTGGAGGCATAACTGGTACATAAGTAAATAAAGTAGTAAAACTATCTATTGTAAGATGAATGTCAGGTGGGGTTTTAGTGTGTATGTTAAGAAATAGTAGGTGATAGGAATTGATGGTTATAGACAATAAGATGAAACAGGACAGGAAGTAATGGCAATAGGGTAACGTAGGAAATAGGAGTAAAGATGGGAGGAAAGAGTTAATGTCTTGTAGTGTAGGGAGAGAAAAGAAGTATGTGTTATCAGGTGTGAGAAATAAATTGAGGTAGGTGTGAGAAATTGAGGTAGGTAGGAGGAGGGAAGTGTAATCAAGATATAATTGACTAATTGATGGAGTAGTTGGTCTTACTGTTTGACCAGTCTGGAGGTATATTTGGCGGACGGATACACTTCCACTTTCAGTTCTTTCCTGCTCATTTTGAGGTCTGAATGTATGGAAGGCATTGTAACCTTGCATGGCCAGGGTGCTTTCCATGACCTTGAAGCATGTCTCAGTGACTGCACAGACGTCAGCATCTTCCAAGGTGAGGAGTGCTTCTAGGGAGAGCAGTTTCATGTTTATGTTCCTAGCATTAAGCAGCAGAACCTTGAGTTTGTCTCTCGTGGATTTTGTTTCATCGGAAATGTTGTTTTGATGATGATGCCTAAAAAGGCACTATGGGGAAGGCAAGTGCCTTTGCCAGTATTCTAAAGCCTAGAGGAGACTGGTGCAGACCATCTCTGGCAAAACAGTGTGGCCTGTCCATCCAGGCTGACTGATACTGGATCCCCTGGACTTGACACCACAGGCTAAGATCATTTTTTTTTTTTTTTTGCTTATATTGTGACATCATCCTGGATGAAGGTGGAATGCTGCTTAGGGCTAAGCCATACCTGCCTGGGACACACAATCTGAGAGTTCATTCATGTCTCTTCATATAGTCCACAGAGGTACGTCTCAAGTCATTTACGCCAACTTGGACTATGACAGAGTTGTAATGTTACTTGTTGAGTGACTTGACTGCATGTGTGATTTGACGGATCCTAGCACCTGCCAGGCAGCTGACAATGACAAGTCTCCTTGTCCAGCCTGATGAGGGGGACGTCTGTGTGTCTCATGATGGAATCGCTTATGACCAAGACCTTATATTTTGAGGTGTTTTGCCTTTGGGGCTTATTTGCTGAGACACTGGTGTATATATTATGTGTAGTAGTTTGTTTGCATAACAATGTGTCCGGGCAATTTATGTTTGGGAGGTCTCTGATCTATTGGTAGGCTTCTAATAAGTACCTTTGCTTATGTGGGTTTGTGTGTGAGGTTGTGTGTGTGTGTGTGTGTGTGTGTGTGTGTGTGTGTGTGTGTGTGTGTGTGTGTGTGTGATGACAACTTGTTTGATGTCCAGTTTATGTGAGAGAATTGAGTCCAGTTTCATAATGTAATTAAATCTCTTGCATAGGGTATTTGTTTTAGGAATAAGTGGTTTTCACTATACATGAGGTAATTATAATATTGCCTCAGGATGCCCATGTCAGTCAGGCTGGCCGGTGAAGTGATGGGAAACTGGTCCGCCTGTTATAGCAGGATGATGTTCATCGTGCATACAGCTGCAGTAATCACAGATGGGTTTTCAGCCGTCAGGCGGTCCCTCGGTTGGCCGAATTCCAAAGTCTTGGTCCGGCGTCGGTTGTCGTCGCTTACTCTTCTGACGTCAGAGGCCCGAGTATATAAGACACAGCCGACGCCATGTTCTTTAGTCTTTTTTGCCGCGCGGTGCCCGAAGCAGAAGCAGTTCGCAAGTGCCGGTCGGCCAGCTCCTGAATTACAAAAAAATTGGAAACCGAAGTCTTCATTAAAGCTAAGTACCCGTTGAAACTTTTCTTGCCTCAGACCGATGTCAGAAAAAGTTAATAATTGTATTTCTTGTGGGAAGCAAATACCGCATAAGGATTTCCATTCCCTTTGCATACCTTGTTTGGGCCCAGACCACGACGTCTCGGGCTGTCGCTTTGCTACCTTCAATAACGCACTATAAAGCCGGGCGGAGTTCGCCCAACACTACTTTGGTAAAGCTTTTGATTATAAAATGTCGTCGGACACTCCGACTACCGCTTTGCCCAAAAAGCAAGGAAAAGGACCGACACGCGAGGCCCGGTCCCCACCGACACTACGCCAAAACAGGCTACGTGGTCCGGTTCTCAGCGAGACGCCTTTGCAGTCCCTGACTACCGGCGACACTCCTTGGCGGTGTCTTCTGTACCGAGACCGCTGGGTCCTCGGCCCTTTCCCAGACTACTACGAAGCCCTGCTTATGTAGAGCCTATTAATGTGGACAGGTCCACCTCCACCCATGGTGTATTTAGGCCCTCATCTTCTTTTTCAATTAAGGCCTTTACTAAATCCAAAGCAGCCAGGCATTCCACGAGACCTGTTGCACAGGGCCCATCTTCAGGAACCATGCCTAAAAAACAGATGCTAAAGATGGCTGAGGATTTAATTACTCTTATCAGAGGTTCTCATCCCCCTCCTGACAAGAGACTCAGAGTGGAGGAAGATTCTCCCTCTTCTGATCAGGGATCCATTTTATCAGAACATTCTGATGCAGAGGAACACTCTTATTCTCCTTTTGAGGATTCGGATGCAGAACACTCCATTCCTTCGGTATCCCCTGCTAAGGATTTTTCCTTTGTGGAAACCTTGCACACCTTGAGGGAACACTTCCATTGGGAAGGCCAAGACTTTTCAGATTCCAAGAAAAGACTTGGGGAATTTCTTTGGTTACCTCAACACAGACCTCTGGCTATACCCCCTGTTTTGGACATACTGGATGATGTCTATTCGGAGGCTTGTCTTAACCCTGATTCTCTGCCTCCTGCACCAGTCAAACCTGATAGGTATTAGAGTACCCACCTCTCGCCAATTTCTCTTCAAAAGCCATAATGCTGACCCTGAAACCATTTCACAAGGCCCCAAGGGATTGAAGGCCTCCACTGCCAAGAATCCACTTCCTGCTGAAAGGGAATCCAGATCTTTAGAAAGGTGGGGTAAAAAGGTATATACCTCGGCCCCCCTAGCCATGAGGGCCTTAAACTGTCAGTTTCATGTGATTAAATATCAGCAGTACCTGTTATCGCAATTGAGGAACAAAATGTCTCAACCTGAACAATCAGATTTAAAAGAGTTACAGGATATGATGCATAGTGCAGAGCAAGTGGGCAAACACACCTTACAATGTGGTTATGATGCCCTAGAGGCCTCCAGTAGAGCGGCTGCTACAGGATCAGTCATTCGCAGACATGCCTGGCTTGGGGAACAAAATTTGCCTGATCATGTGAAAGCTAAACTTCTAGATGCTCCTTTACAAAAGGATGTACTATTTGGTACTAATGCTGAGGAGATACTACGGAAAATGGAAGAAAAAGCCAAATCTATGCAAACTGTCAAAGCTTTCTTACAGGTCCAGCCACCACGTTTTAGCAGAAATTGGCCTTCAAAAAACTGGTCCTTTCCAGCCACTGACAAGCCCCAAAGAGGTAGATACAGACGCACAAGGGGCAGAGGGCAATCACAATGATCATATAGAGGCAGACAATGGCAAACTCCAGCACCAAGAGGTGGTGAAGACAGTGCACAACAATACAGGAAGCAAACCCAATGACTCCCTCATTTCCATGCCAAGCAGGTCTCAGCTGGCAGCACCTTTGGGAGGAAACTAGCATTATTTGCAAGCAATTGGCATATTGTCACAACAGACAAATGGATACTGGACATTATAAACAGAGGCTACAAATTTCAATTTCACACTCTTCCAAAATGAGAGGCATGCCAAACCTGCCACAAAATCAAAGGGCAGAGGCACAACTGCAAATTTCAAAGCTCATAAACATGAGAGCTATTCAAAAGGTACCTACGCACCAACAAGGTCAAGGTTTTTATTCAAGACTTTTTCTGGTACCAAGGAAAGGAACCGACTGGAGACCCATTTTGGACTTATCCATCCTAAACACATTTCTACTCGTACCAAAATTCAAGATGCTCACATTACAGCAACTTCTTCCCATGCTGGGCAAGGAGTTTTGGCTGGTAACATTGGACCTCAAGGAGGCATACCTGCATGTCCCAATCAGACAAAGCTGCAGAAGATACCTCAGATTTCTTGCAGGTTCAATCCACTATCAATTCTCTGCATTGCCCTTTGGCTTATCTACTGCGCCCAGAGTATTCACAAAGTGCCTGGCATCAGTGATTGCCTACTGCAGACTTCAAGGGATACAAATTTACCCTTATCTGGACGACTGCCTGATCCAAGCAGACAGCAAACACATACTTCTGGAACATCTGGCATATGTGACACGGTTACTGCTTTCTCTGGGATATACAATCAACAAAGAGAAATCAAGGCTAACACCATCTCAGAAAATAACCTTCCTGGGTGCCAACTTGGACACAAACACCCAGATGGCATATCTTACGCCAGAAAAACAGGGGCAACTATCTCAGTACTTCAAAATACTAGCAAAAAGTACCAGGCTTACTGCAAGGAAAATCCTCCAGGCTCTGGGATTCATGGCATCTTGCATTCTTTTAATCCCATGTGCAAAGCTACATATGAGGAAACTTCAATGGTACCTAAAAAATCTATGGTCTCAACAGTCACAGTTTGGAAACAATTATACCAATAATTCCATGTTTGCAAAAGGAATTTCTATGGTGGGCCCAAGCATGTCAAGTAAACACAGGCCTTCCATTCTGCAAGCCTCAAGCAAAACAAGTCATAACCACAGACGCCTCAGATTACGCCTGGGGGGCGCACATGAAGAACAGGTGCATTCAGGGCAGATGGTCCCAAAAGGAAAAGCACCTTCACATTAATCAAAAAGAAATGCTAGCAGTAATAAATGCAATTACAGCTTTCAAGGATTTCCTGCATCCAGGACAATTACTGATAAGAACAGACAACACCACAGTAATGTGGTACATGAACAAACAAGGAGGAACACATTCATACCCCTTGTGCAGACTAGCCATGACTCTTTGGAACTTGGCTCTGGAAAGACAAATCGAACTTCAAGCACAGTACTTGCCAGGATTGGAAAACACACTGGCAGACAATCTAAGCAGAAATATGACAGATCCACACGAATGGAAGTTACATCCTCAGGTGTTTACAGAAATAATCCAAGCGTAGATCTTTTTGCCTCCCACAGGAACCATCAATTGGAAAAGTTTTGTTCAAGGACCTTTCATCCAAAGGCCTGGAGAGTGGACGCCCTTTCATTCAGTTGGACAGCATGGACAGTTTACGCATTCCCACCTCTGCCTCTTCTGCCCCAGGTGCTTTTGAAAGCAAGAACAGACAAACCGAGGATGATACTGATTGCTCCAGATTGGCCAAGGCAACACTGGTACCCACTCCTGAGGAGCCTAACACATACTACTCCCCTGGTCCCTGCCTCTAATGCCTCTTCTGCTGACTCAGCACAGCTACAAAACTCTTCACAGTCAGCTGAAAACACTCAATCTCGCTGCATGGAAAATTCTTTAACACCACAACAGACCCTACTCTCCAAGGAGGTGCAGGATGTCATTTTGGAGGCCAGAAGGCCATCTACTAGAAAAGCTTACTCCGCAAAATGGAAGCGGTTTTGCTCTTGGAATGAGAAAAGAGACCAGGACCCTAGAAAACTGAACTTGCCTCAGGTATTACAGTATCTAGCTGAGCTGCTGAATAGTGGACTTTCATTTTTCTTCCATAAAAATACATGCCTCAGCCATTTCTGCAGAATTCAACACGGATCCCCCTTTATTTTCTCACCCACTCTTACGACAGTTCCTCAGAGGGGCTAAGAATATAAGACCTCCAAGGAAACAACCAATACCACCCTGGGACCTCAATTACATACTAGAAAAATTAACATTGCCTCCTTTTGAACCAGCTGCCTCAACAGATTTGCAATATTTGTCCTGGAAAACAGCCTTCCTTCTGGCCATCACTTTACCTCGTAGGGTTTCTGAACTACAGGCCCTCATGGCGGTGCAGCCCTTCCTCATTTTCCATCAGGACAGGGTTTCCCTTCGTACCAACCCATCATTTATGCCAAAAGTGGTATCCAGGGTAGCCTTAAATCAAGCCATACACCTCCCTACCTTTTATCCCAATCCTCAAAACAAAGGGGAAAGGCTGCTACACTCTTTAGACATCCATAGGCAGCTACGTTATTATTTGGACAGAACAAAGTCCTTCAGGAAATCAGAACAACTTTTTGTGTTCTATGCTGTAGGGGCTCAAGGGAAACCAGTTACAAAACAGACTATTTCCTAGTGGATTGGCCACTGCATACGGTTTTGTTATTCCTATCATGGGAAATCTGTTCCTACAGGTATCAGATCACACTCCACCAGGGCCACAGCCACCTCTACAGCCTTCCTCAGAGGTGTTCCTACCAAAGATATTTTGGAGGCAGCCACTTGGAGTTCTGTACATACCTTCACAAAACACTACCACCTGCCTTTATATTCCAGAACAAGAGCAGGCTTTGCCACTGCTGTTTTGCAGGGCATTCTGGCTCAACCCAGTTCCTCCTAGTACCTACCACCCTATGCATAGCTTTGGGACTCTACCCATCTGTGATTACTGCAGCTGTATGCACGATGAACATAGTACAGTTTTGTACCTACCATAAATGTAGATGTTAGAGTGCTAATACAGCTGCAGTACAGGTTTCCCTCCCTCCTTCCCCACTTGGTAAAGGCATGGGGCCTAACAACCTCTTCATACTACCTGACTGGGTTATCCTGCTATGTTTTATTTGCTTGCATCCACTGATTTTGGATTACATTGCATTGCTTGTATATGTAGAAAAGCATTATTTATGTATTGCCTTCCTTTTGGGGGCACCTGACATCTGGGGCAAGAAAGACTGAAGAACATGGCATCGGCTGTGTCGTATATACTCTGGCCTCTCTGACGTCAGAAGAGTAAGCGACGACAACCGACGCCGGACCAAGACTTTGGAATTCGGCCGACCGAGGGACCGCCTGACGGCTGAAAACCCATCTGTGATTACTGCAGCTGTATTAGCACTCGAACATCTACATTTATGGTAGGTACAAAACTGTACTTTCTTTGTGTTTTTCACTGTTGCAGTCATTACATTTGGATAATCTGCTGGCAGGTTGCCCTCAGTTGGCCTGAATTCCAAAGTCTTGGGTCCTGCGTCGGTTGCTGTCTCCACTTCCATGACGTCAGGTCATCAGGGGTATAAAACATGCAGCCGACGCCATTTTCTTTAGTCTTTCTTGCCGCGCGGTGCCTGAAGCAGAAGCATTTCACAAGTGCTGGTCGGCCGACTACTGAAATATTCGAATTTCGGTTTCAGAACCGAAGTCTTCACTAAAGCAAAGTACCCCGTTGGGGAAACGTTTTTCTTGCTCCATACCGATGTCCGAAAAAGTTAATAATTGTATTACTTGTGGAAAGCAAATACCTCATAAGGATTTCCATTTATAGGTTCATAGGTTGGTACTAGACTATCGGCCCTAAGGCCTATGCAAGCCTAGCCATAATTCCCTGGAAATTTCTTCCCACGATATTTACTTCTCTGGGCCCCTGTCTAGCAGCGTGACTGACATGATCCCCGGGGTGAATTTCCTATCTCCCATCCAATCATCAACGTTCCTTTTGAAGAGGGCCAATGAGGCGCTCTGCTTGACATGTATGGGCAGTCTATTCCAGAGTACAGGGAGTCTCTCTGGGTCAGGAACCTATCCCTCCAGCATGTTTTGTTCATTGTGATGAGGTTTTGATCCCTGGAGCGTGTGGCTCTGAGGGATTGGGATTTCTTTAAGTGGAGCATGTCCAACAGCTCAGGGTTTGACATGGCCTTGTATGTTAAGCAGAGATCGCCTCTGAGTAGACGATATGCCACAGAGTATAGCTGGAGTTTTTTTAGACGGTCAGCATATGGCATCTACTTTAGGCCTGTGATTCTTTTAGTGAGGTATTTCTGTGGCCTTTCCAGCTGTTGCAGATGTCTTGTGAGGTACATACCAAACGGAGCATTATACTCTATAATGGGTCTAATGAGGGATGAGTACAGTGGGACAATGACCTCCTTTTTTCCTGGATGAAAAGCCCTTAGTGATGAGGTGTACCACATAGAAGGATTTCCTGACTGTTGTGGCGATGTGGTTATCGAAAGTGAGACCACTGTCCACTTGTGTCCCTAAGTCTCTCATCACACTTTCGATGTTTAGTGTCCTGCCACATATGTGGTAGTTCATGGGTACATTTGTTTTTCCAAAGGAGATAACTATACATTTCTTAGCATTAAGCTTGAGCCCATGGCTCTGGCACCAGGCATCTGTTTCTGTAAGGCCCTTTTGTAGAATATCCACATAATTTGGGGACTCAATAATGGCTCCCAGTTTGCAAACATCTGCAGACTTTGTTAGCCAGAGTCCCTTAGTGTTGGCCTGTACTTCAGAGAAGTAGATGCCAAACAAGAGTGGTCCCAGGACTGAACCCTGAGGTATTCCACTTGTCACTTGTCTGGAGCTGGATTTGGAGTCGGCTACTTTTACAGTCTGGGTTCTGTCAGTAAGCCAGTTGGCAACCCATCGAGTGACATAGGGATTTATGCCCAGCTTAGTAAGTTTATCTATGATTCCAGAGTGGGGGGTGGTGTCGAAGGCCTTGGCGAGGTCCAGATAGGCTGTGTGGACCGCCTTACCCTTGTCCACAGCTCTGGAGACCGATTCAAAGAAGTCAGTCAGATTCAGGAGACAAGATCGGCCCTTCACAAACCCAAACTGGGTGGGGTCCAGTGTTTGAAGGTTGCCAATGTCTTTGTTTATAAGTTCCATGAAAATGCGTTCCATGCCCTTGCAGATCAGGCTTGTCAAACTGATGGGACGGTAGTTCCCGGGATCCAAGGCGGATCCTCCCTTGTGGAGCGGGATAACTGTAGCTGTGCGCCACTCACTGGGTACGAAGCCTGAGGTGAGGCTGTGATTAAACATGACACTTAGGTGGGGTGCCAGTTTATTTTGTAGTTCAAGTAGTACACAGCCTGGGATGTCATCTGGTCCCATGGATGCTGTATTCTTAGCCTTGGAGAGTGCTGTTTCTACCTGTGTGGCTGTGATTATCGGAATTTGGCAATCTTTTGGTATTGAGATGGGCCCTTTAGGGGGTGAGAGGGGGGTGAAGTTGGCACTAAATCGATCTGCCAGGATATTGGCAATATCCTTGATCAGTATATTTAATGCCATTCTGTTGTAGCTCAGAGCAGATCTGAGCATTGCCATTTAGATTCTTGACATAACTATAGAATGCCTTGTGGTTGTCTTTGGAATCTTTGGCAATTTTATTTTCGTAACTAGCATTTGAGGATTTTATGAGGGATCTCGGCTTTTTACTGAGGCTGGTGAGGGAGTTTTTTGCATCCTGGGATTTTCCTCTTTTCTGCAACAGTTTCTTCCTTCTGTTGTATAGTTTGTTTATAGCAGGGGACCACCAGATTGGCTTTCTTTTTTTGGAGAAGAGCATCTTGGTTCTATTTGGGATGGCACAATTCATGCACGAATGGATGTGCTCGTACAGTGCCTTAGTGTAGGATTCTGCAGTTGAACTTCCAGATCCCGTTTGCGTGGGTGTTGTGAAGTTTGTCACTTCTGATTTCAGTGGCATGAAGTTGGCTTTGGAGAAGTTTTTTAAGCAGGTTTCCTTACTGGGGGTGGGGGTGGATGTCAAGGGTGATTTGCTTATGATCAGACCTGACCAATGAGGGGGTGACCACTGGTGTGGAGCATCTATCTCCCGAGACCTGGTGGGACAATGGATTAGTTGATCCAGGGCGTTGGAATTTATGAATTCCAAGAACCGTTGAGAAAAGGAGTTGGTACCCGAGTAGTTTTCCCAATTAATGACAGGGTAGTTGAAATCACCCAGTATTAGGGTGTTTGGTTGTATCTTAATATTTTCCAGTATGTTTAGGAAGGTGTAGTGAGAATCTTGGGGTATGGTGGGGATCTGTAGCAAGCTACAATTTGGATTGCAGTCTTGCCTAGTGTTAGTTGCACCTGGAGAATTTCAGATGCATTGTGTTGGGCAACTAGCCTGGAGGTGTGAATATCCTTGGTGAATATGGACACTCCTCCACCTTTAGTGTTTCAGTCTTGGTTTTGTGGCCGAAAAGTGTGGTAAGAATTGTAGCCTGGTATTGCAGGGGTGCTCTCTGGAGCCTTGAACCAGGTCTCAGTCACTGCACAGATATTGATGTTCTCCATTTGTAGGAGTGCCTCGAGAGAGAGTGCATTTTGAGGTTTAGACTTCTAGCATTGAGTAGCATTACCTTCAGATGATACTGTATTCCTTGCCTAGGCTCTGATCACAACGTGCCTGGCTGTCGGTTTTGTGCTAGATTTAACCAACGCACTATTAAGCGTCTGTATATTTTTGCCTCAGAGTATTTTGGAAACTGATTTAACTACCCAGAAATGTCGTCGGATAACAATCCGACTACTGGAGTACATAAAAAGTGCAAAGAAAAGGAGAGTCGAGATCCAAAACTGACAACGCTTCTAAGCCAGTCGCCTGTTTGCCGGTACTCAGTGAGGTGTTTTCGCAGCCCCTGATACCCGCTACCTTCAAGTTGCAGGCCTCTACTGACACCATTGTGGAGTCTGGCATGCTGCAAGATACTCAAGGTATTGGACCGACGGATGTATCTCCCTCGGATGGGTCCGGAGCCGCTGACCAGGCACCAGGTTCTGAGGGTGTATTCAGACCTCAACATTTGTATATCAAACCAACGACAGCTGCAAAACTAAAAGACAAAAGCAACTTCTAAAACTAAAAAAGACTATGCATGAGCCACGTACACAAGCCTCTATGCCTAAAAAACAGATGATCAAAATGGCTGAAGACCTTATTACCTTGATCAGGGGTACCCATCCCCCTCCAGATAAGAGGCCAAGGCAAGACACTGATTATGAATCTTCAGATCGGGTTTCTATTTTTTCTGATTCCTCTTCTGATCAGGAATTATCTATACCTTCCTATGAGGATTCTGATGCAGAGGAGTCTATACCATCTGCATCTCCTCCTGAGGATTATTCATTTGGAGAAACCTTGCATACTTTGAGGGAGCATTTTCACTGGGAGAGTCAAGACTTCTCAGAATCAAAAAAGAGGCTCGGGGATTTCCTTCTTCTCCCTCAGCACATGCCTTTAGCCATTCCCCCTGATGTTCATTGTGTTTCACTGCTGCAGTCATTACACTTGGGTTATCCTGCCGTCAGGCGGTCCCACAGTCAGCCAGAGTTCCAAAGTCTTGGTCCGGCGGCTGTTGCTGTCGCCTCTTCCCTGACGTCAGTGCGCCAGGGGTATATAAGATGCAGCTGACGCCATTTTCCCCAGTCTTTCTTACCGCGCGGTGCCCGAAGCAAAAGCAGTTAGCAAGTGCTGGTCGGCCGTCTCCTGAGATTTCAAATACGATTTCAGATCCGAAGTCTTCAATAATGCTAAGTACCCCATTGGGGAAACTTTTTTTCTTGCCTCAGACCGATGTCGGTAAAAGTTAATAATTGTATTTCTTGTGGGAAGCAAATACCTCATAAGGATTTTCATTCTTACTGTATTCCATGCCTAGGCCCAGATCACGACGTCACTAGCTGTTGGTTTTGTGCTAGATTTAACAAACGCACTATTAAACGTCGGTTTGATTTTGCACGCCATTATTTTGGCCGAAGGTTTAATTATACCATGCCGTTGAAGCAACCGACGACCGGAATTCAGAAAAAACGCAAAGCTAAGGATAAGGACACACATCCGAGGCCCAAAACTGACGATGAAGCCTCTTCTAGGCCAGCCACCAGTTCTCAGTGAGGCGCTTTCGCAGCCCCTGACACCCGCTACCTCAGAGCCACAGGCCCCGACAGACTCCCACGTGGAATTGCCTTGGCCTCTGGATACTCAAGGTGTTGGGCCCCCAGAGACTAACCCTTCAGATGGGTCTGGAGCCGTTGAGCAGGCTTAGGCTTCTGAGGGTGTTTTCAGAACTTCACAGCTTACCATTGCATCTACGGTCAAGTCTAAAGCAACTTTAAAGACAAAGAAGCAAGTACAGCATTCACCTGGACAGGCCTCCATGCCTAAAAAGCAGATGCTCAAAATGGCCGAAGACTTACTTACTCCGATCAGGGGTACCCATCCCCTCCTGATAAAAGGCCTAGGCAGGATACAGACTGATTCCTCTGACCAGATTTCTATATATTCTGACTCTTCTTCAGACCAGGGATATTCCTTACCCCCCTATGAGGACTCTGATGCTGAAGAATCTATCCCTTCAGCCTCTCCTCCTGAGTATTATTCTTTTGGGGAAACTTTACACACCATGAGGGAGCATTTCCACTGGGAGGGCCAGGAGTCCAAGAAAAAGCTCAGAGATTTTCTTTTATTGCCTCAGCACAGGCCCCTTGCTGTTCTGCCAGTGTTGGATATTGTGGATGATGTGTTCTCTGAATCCAGTTTAAATCCAGATTCATTACCCCCTGCTCCAGTCAAGCCAGACAGGTACTACACAGTCCCTGACTCTCACAAATTTCTTCATAGAAACCCTGCTGCTGACCCAGAAACTATTTCCCAGGGTCCCAAAGGGGTAAAGGCTTCCACAGCTAAAAATCCAGTCCCCTCGGACAGGGATTCCAGAGCATTAGACAGATTGGGTAAGAAAGTTTACACGTCAGCAACATTAGCAGTGAGAGCTTTAAACTGCCAGTTTCACATGCTTAAATATCAACAATAATTTACTGTCTCGGTTCATAGGTAGGTACTAGTCTATTGGCCCTAGGGCCTATATAAGCTTAGCCAAAGGTACCCTGGCTTTTGCCACCCAAGAAAATTATTTTCCTGTGCCACTGTCGAGCAGAGCCACAGAAGTGAGGAGCTTTGTTCTATATAGATAGGTAGTTTGTTCCAGAGTATGGGAAGTCTCTGAGACAGGAATCTATCCCTCCAGCATGTTCCGTTTATTGTGGTGACTAGGTTTAGGTCCATAGAACGTGTAGCTCGTAGGGATTGGGATTTCTTTAAGTGGAGCATGTGTAAAAGCTCTGGGTTTGACATAGGTGTGTGTGTTAGGCAGAGATCACCTCTGAGTAGGCGATATGCAACGGAGTAAAGCTGCAGTTTTTTGAGATGGTCTGCATAGGGCATCTCTTTGAGGCCGGTAATCCACTTTGTGAGGTATTTCTGTGGCCTTTCCAGTTGTAGATGTCTTGTGAGGTACATACCAAAAGGGGCATTGTACTCCTATAATGGGTCTAATGAGTGACGAGTAGAGGGCAACAATGACCTCTTTTTTTTCCTGGATGAGAAACCTTTTGTGATGAGGTGTGCCACATAGAAGGATTTCCTGACTACTGTGGCGATGTGATTATCAAAGGAGACTACTGTCCACCTGTGTCCCAAGGTCTCTTATCACACTTTCGGTGTTAAGTAGACTACCACCTATGTGGTACTTCATGGGTACTGAGTTTTTACCAAAAGGAATGACAATGCACTTTTTGGCATTGAGCTTGAGGCCATGGCTTTGACACCAGGCATCTGTCTCAGCAATGCCCTTTTGTAGGATGTCCACATCTTTTGGAGTTTTGATTATGGCTCCTAGTTTGCAGTCATCTGCGAACTTCGTTAGCCAAAGACCTTCTGTGTTGGCCTGTACTTCAGAGAAGTAGATACCAAACAGGAGAGGACCCAGGACTGAACCCTATGGTACTCCACTTGTCATTGGTCTGAAGCTGGATTTGGAGTCTGCTACTTTCACAATGTGGGTTCTGTCAGTGTGCCAGTTGACAACCCATCTTGTGACATAGGGATTTATACCTAGTTTAGTGAGTTTATCTATAGTTCCAGAGTGGAGGATGGTGTCAAAAGCCTTGGCGAGATCTAGATAGGCTGTGTGAGCCACCTTACCCTCATCTACGGCTTTGGTGACTGTTTCAAAGAAGTCTATCTGGTTTAGGAGACATGATCTGCCTTTTACAAACCCGAACTGGGTGGGGTCCTGAGTTTGGAGATTACCAGTGTCATTGTTTATAAGTTCCATGATGATACGCTCCATAGCCTTGCAGACCAGGTTCGTTAGGCTGAGGCGGTAGTTTCCGGGGTCTGTGGTGGCTCCCCCTTTGTGGAGTGTGATAACTGTCGCTGTGCGCCATTCAGTGGGCACATAGCCTGAGGTGAGGCTGTGATTGAACATGGTACTTAGGTGGGGTGCCAGTTCGTTCTGTAGTTCATGTAGAACACAGCCTGGGATGTCGTCAAGTCCCAGGTTAAAAGGTCATCAGTTAAAACAGAAATGAGTACAATTGCAGAACAGCCTTATTTTAAGGAAATGCAGGATTTATTGCATGCAGCTGAACAAGTTAGTAAACATACTTTGCAATGTGGTTTTGATTGATTAGAAGCTTCTTGTAGAGCAGCAGTTAACATGATCTGTGATTCGAAGGCATGCTTGGTTAAAGGAACAAACCTTACCAGATCATGTTAAGGCAAAATTATTAGATGCTCCTTTACAGCAAGATATTTTATTTGGTGTTAAAGAAGAGGAGGTATTAAAGAAAATGGAGAATAAGGCAAAATCTATGCAAACAGTAAAGGATTTCTTACAGGTACAGCCACCAAGATTTAGCAGAAATTGGCCTACTAATAATTGGTCCTTTCCAGTGTCAGACAGGCCACAAAGAGGCAGATACAGAAGCCCAAGAGGCAGATCTCTGCCCCAAGGAACTTACAGACCACGACAGTGGGGTGCTTCAACTCCAAAAGGAGGTGAGGACAAGTCACAACCATACAGGAAACCATCTCAATGACTTTCCCCTTCCAATGCCAAACTGTACCCTGTTGGCAGCTCCCTTAGGGGGGAAACTAGAACTTTTTTCTCGAAACTGGCAAACAATCACCCAGGACAAATGGGTGCTGAATATTGTGTCTCAGGGTTACAGGTTCCACTTTCACACATTACCGAGACTAAAAGGAATGCCAGACCTGCCACAAAATCAATGGGCAAAAGCACAAAAACAAATTACAGCTCTCATGGACATGAGAGCTATTCAAAAAGTACCACAGCAGGAACAAGGACAAGGCTTTTACTCAAGACTCTTCCTGGTCCCCAGAAAGGACAAAGCCTGGAGACCCATTCTAGACCTTTCCACTCTAAATACTTACCTGGATGTTCCAAAATTCAAAATGTTGACACTACAGCAGCTCCTTCCCGTGTTGGGCAAGAAAGCTTGGCTTGTTACTTTAAACCTCAGAGGCATACCTGCATGTCCCTATCAGACAAAATTGCAGGAGATACCTCAGATTCAAAGCTGGTTCAATGCACTACCAATTATCTGCACTGCCCTTTGGCTTATCTACTGCGCCCAGGGTCTTCACAAAGTGCCTGACACCAGTAATTGCATTTTGCAGACAAAAAGGAATTCAAATTTATCCATACCTGGATGACTGCCTGATTCAAGCAGAGAGCAAGGACATTCTTCTAAAGCATCTGGCATTTGTAAAAAAGTTAAGTTGCCTAGGGTACACAGTAAATGAAAAGAAGTCAAAACTAGTGCCCTCACAAGAGATAATATTCCTGGGTGCCAGCTTAAATACAACGGCCCTGATGGCTTATCTCATGCCAGACAAACAAGGACAACTGACTCAGTATTTTCAAATGATGGCAACAAAGTCCCAACTCCCTGCAAGAAAATTTCTGCAGGCCTTGGGATTCATGGCATCCTGCATACTTCTAATTCCATATGACAGACTGCATATGAGGAAATTACAATGGTACCTAAAAAGTGTTTGGAATCAACACTCAGCTTAGAAACGGTAATACCACTAATTCCCTGCCTGCAACAGGAGTTTCGATGGTGGGCACAGGCATGTCACCTCAACAAGGGTCAGTCTTTCACACTACCCACAGCCAGGCAGACTTTGACAGCAGATACTTCGGATTACGCCTGGGGAGCACACATGGCAGGAAAATGTATTTAGGGCAAATGGACCACAGACCAAATGCATCTACACATCAATCAAAAAGAGATGTTGGCTGTACAAAATGCCCTAACAGCTTTCAAGGACCTTCTGCATCCAGGACAATTACTATTAAAGACAGACAACACCACAGTAATGTGGTACATAAACAAGCAAGGGGGCACTCATTCTTACCCCCTATGCAGACAAGCCATGACTTTGTGGAACACAGCTCTTAACTTATCAAGTTCATCTGCAAGCACAATTCCTGCCAGGAAAGAAAAATACTCTGGCAGACGACCTAAGCAGAAACATCATGAATCCTCACGAGTGGAAATTAAATCCACAAGTTTTCAGCATGATAATGCAAAAATTGTGGTGCCCGGACATTGATCTCTTTGCCTCCCCACTGGACTGCCAACTACAAAAATTCTGCACAAGGACTTATCACACACAAGCATGGAAAGTGGATGCCCTTTCGTTCAGCTGGAAAAGCCTACACATTTATGCCTTCCCTCCTCTGCCTCTCCTTTCGAAGGTTCTCCTAAAAGCCAGACAAGAAAAAACATAGATGATTCTGATTGCTCCAGACTGGCCACGCCAGCATTGGTACCCAATCTTAAAGAACTTAGCTCAAGGCCCACCTTGGATTTTGCCTCAAATTCCACACCTGCTGACTCAACAAAACAATCAGATCGTACACAGTCCGTTCAAAACCTTATCCCTGGCTGCATGGCAGATTCATTAGCCAAACAGGCAATACCTCTCTCAAAAGCTGTTATGGATGTCATTTTGGAGGCCAGAAGGCCTAGCACCAGGAAATCTTATTCAGAAAAGTGGAAGAGATTCTGTGCCTGGAACCAGGCTCAAGGCCTTGACCCTCTTGTCCCTAACATTCCTCCGATACTACAATACCTAACTGAGATGCTGGACAAAGGACTATCCTTCTCATCCATTAAGATCCACGCTTCTGCCATCTCGGCTCATTACTACACAGATCCTCCTATTTTCTCTCATCCATTGCTAATGCGGTACCTCAGAGGGGCAAAAAAATAAGACCGCCCCGGAGAGCACCAACACCTACTTGGGACCTCAATTTTGTCTTGGAAAAGCTCACTTTACCTCCTTTTGAGCCAGCCAATGCAGCAGAAATAAAATATATATCATGGAAGACTGCCCTGCTACTGGCAATAACCTCAACACGAAGAGTCTCAGAACTACAGGCACTAATGGCAGTGGAGCCCATCATCATTTTTCACCAAGACAGGGTTTCCTTAAGAACAAACCCTTCATTTATGCCTAAGGTGGTATCCAGTGTGGCTCTCGACCAAACTATTCACTTGCCAACTTTTTATCCAAACCCCCAGAATAAAGGGGAGAGAATTCTACATTCCTTGGACATACACAGACAATTACACTTCTACTTGGGCAAAACAAAAGCTTTCAGGAAAACTGAGCAATTGTTTGTATCCTATGCTGCAAAATCACAGAGAAAGTCTATTTCAAAGCAGACCATTTCAAAGTGGATAGGACACTGTATCCGTTTCTGCTACACACAGTATGGGAAAGCCTGTACCATCTAACATTAGACCACATTCCACCAGGGCAACTGCAACTTCTACTGCTTATCTTACCTACCAAGGACATTCTGGAAGCTGCAACTTGGAGTTCAGTGCATACCTTTACCAAGCAGTACCATTTGCCTTTTTACTTCAGATCCAGAGCTGGCTTTGCCACTGCAGTGCTGCAGGGCCTCATAGCCACACCAAATCCTCTCTAGAACCAGCCGCCCTGACTCAGCTTTGGGATTCTTCCCAAGTGTAATGACTGCAGCAGTGAAACACGATGAACATAGTACAGTTTTGTACCTACCATAAATGTAGATGTTAGTGTCTTCACTGCTGCAGTCCTGGTTACCACCCGCCTTCCCCTCTTTCTTAGCTTGGTCTTATCTGTATCTCTCTCTACACTATACTTTTCATGTGGTGTATTTGCTGGCTACTAAAGGTTATGTTTTTTCCTTCTGTATATTTTGTAAGCAATATGTATTGCCTATCTTTTTGGGGGCACCTGACATAGGGGACAAGAAAAACTGAAGAAAATGGTGTCTTCTGCATCTTGTATACCCCTGACTCACTGACGTTAGGGAAGAGGCGACAGCAACCGACGCCAGACCAAGACTTTGGAACTCTGGCCGACTGCGGGACTGCCTGACTGCAGGATAACCCAAGTGTAATGACTGCAGCAGTGAAGACACTCTAACATCTACATTTATGGTAGGTACACAACTGTACATCTGAAGTAGTTAACTTCATGTGGTCTGCAACCTGTGGGATAAGGATCCGATCTCGGATCCGAGCCGGCAACTTTACAAAGCTTAGATCCGAGCTCCTAGCTCCTCCCCTTACCCGTAATCCCCCTGCCAACCCTAATTGACCTCAGATCTAGTTTGCCGCGCTTAGGTACAGCAGCTAGGTTACGAGCTGCTCCTAGACAGATAAGTCTATAGCTTTGCTAATTTTGTAAAAAGGTTGTGAGTGTGTGTTTGGTTAGGTTCCTAATCCTTTTATTAGTGTTTTGAAGTTAAAAATATGTATATTTTTTTCTCCTCCCCTCCCTTCGCTGGTATCGTAGCTGTGTGTGTGTGTGTGTTGTCTGAGAGTTTGAGGACTACTGTTTGAGTGAGTTTTCATTTTTTTAGTTTAAACCTGTCTGAGGCCCCAAAGTTAGTGTATTCCAAGTGCACCGAGTGTGGCCATAAGCTCTCCCCGGCGGATGGCCACACTCTGTGTGTCCGGTGCCTTGGGGTTGAACACCTTTCCTCTGGGTGTGCAATTTGCGCGGCGTTCAACCCCATGGCACTGAAGGACTGGAGGTTGAAGCTGATCCTAACGGGACTCTTGCCCCCGGATTCGGCTTCGGCCTCCGGGACTTCTGTGGCCTCCTCCCAGCCTTTGGTGGCGGCTACTCCTGCCTCTCTCCCCCCCGGCCGGGACTCAAACTCCCGCTTTTGCGCCAGAGGAGGGGGAGGCCAGGAAGGAAAAGAAGAGGGAGAAGAATCACAAGCGGCGGGCCGAGGCCTCAGCTTCGGCCCCCCCGGCTAAGCGGGCTTCTCCCTCTAGGTCTTCCAGGTCTAGGTCTCCTCCTTCTCGGCTCCGGTCTCCTTGCTTTTCACCGGGACCCGAGGAAGAGGAGACCCAATCTCCGTCTATGTCATCGAGGCGGCACTCCCAGCCAGCCTCGGTGGCCTTGTCGACATCGATATGTAGCCTGTGTGAAGCTGATTTGGACCGGGTGATGCGAAGGTTCATCCAGGCCCAAATGCAGATGGGAGTGCTCCTGCTCCCCCCCCCCTCCGGGGGGGGGGGGCTCAACACCTTTTTTTGCCCAGATAGCTCCTTCTCCGACCCACTTCCACCAAGAGGGAGTTGGCCCAGGAGAGTCCCTCTGTCCATTCCCTGAGCAAGGAGTCTCGCTCGATGGACAGTCTCGGGAAGCAGGTCTTTGGTTCAGCGACCTTCTCTGTAAGGTCCCTGAACTACATGGTACACATGATTTGGCTGCAGCAGGACCTTATCAAAGAGAACGCTGCATCGCCCCCGTAGTCTGTCTGGAGAGGACAAGCAGTTGTACTCCACCCGCATGGCCACTCTTAGGTCTTTATCTAACACCTCTATGCGGCTCTTATCCTATGCTACGGAAGGAGCCGCTAGAGCCAGCGGAGCAGGCCTAGTCATGAGGCGCCAGGCCTGGCTCCGACATTGTGACTTCGCAGAACCCTTTAAGCCGTCCTTTGCGAATGCCCCCTTCGATGGCTCTGCCCTTTATGGCAAGACTGTTTGCGAAACCTTGGTCCAGAGCGAAAAGGACTGGAAGACGTTGTCTGCCGTCTGAGTCCGCTTCTCTGCTCCCCAGAGGTCCTTCTCCAAGAACCAAAAGGGACAGAAGAAGATGTGGTTCCGAAAGTCGCAATAATCCCAGTCTGCACCGGACTCCCAGTCCTTCTGCGGCAGAGGAGGACAGGGTGGACGCCGCCCTAGAGGCAGAGGGGGCCCGAAGAACTTTGGGTCCAGAGAAGCCTTCTCTGATCGGCCCACGTAGCAGCCCTAAGGGCTTGCCTGACTGCTCCACTCTGGAGGCAGTCGGGGGGTGTTTTTTGAAGCACCTGGCAGCTTGGGAGTCCATTACAACAGACCGCGGGGTGCTTCATATCATATCCAGAGGATACAAAATTCCCTTTTCCCATGTTCCAGATACCCCCAGGTACCTCCCCGATGTTCCACCCAATCAGAGGGAGGCAGCAGCCGCGGAAATCCGGCTGCTCTTAGGAAAAGGGGCCATCCAGTACATCCCCCCCCAGGCCAGTCCAGATCGGGTTACTACTCCAGGTTCTTTTTAGTGCCAAAAAAGACGGGGGTCCTAAGACCCATCCTCGATCTTTCCCTACTGAATCTGTCAGTAACCAAAGAAAAGTTCTGGATGGTCACTCTTCAATCTCTTCTCCCCCTCTTGCGGGAGAACGACTGGATGTGCACCATAGACCTCAAGGACACGTACTACCACATGTTGATGGACAAACGCTCCAGGAGGTTTCTCAGCTTCCGGCTGGGTGCCAGTCCTTATCAATTCAGGGTCCTTCCCTTCGGTCTCACCTCAGCCCCCAGGGTGTTCACCAAGGTATTAGCAGTGATAGGGGCCCACCTGAGGCTCCAGGGGAATGCAGGTTTTTCCGTACCTGGACGACTGGCTCCTCACCGCCCTGACAAGGCATCTGCTATCCTTAGCCAGGAATTACTTTCTCACCTTGCTCCACAACTAGGGATCACTATAAATGCAGACAAGTCTTCTCTCACCCCTACACAGGTGATAGATTTTATCGGGGCCAGACTGGACACCAACAAGCAGCTCACCTTCCTAACTCCTGACCGCTTGCACACTCTGAAAGCTCACGTGCGGGCCATTTTTCAATCTCCGAAACCTCCGGCGGGATTGGTTCTGAGGGCTCTAGGGTCTATGGCAGCCGCAATCAACCTCTTCCCCATGGCGCGTCTCAACATGCGGATATTGCAGTGGACTCTACAGGTTCAATGGTCCTTTCTCCAGTATCCCTTGGATCAGTTCCCTCAGCAGGGTCTGCAAGAGAGCTCTCGTTTGGTGGCTTCAATCGCCGGACCTCCAGACGGGACGCCCCTTTGCCACGACCTCCCCTCTCGCCGCAGTGACCACGGACGCCTCTCGTCTTGGGTGAGGGGGGGGCATTATTTGGGCAGGACTGTCCAAGGCATGTGGAACGATTCAGAGACCTTATTGCACATAAACGTTCTAGAGATGAGGGCAGTGCTGTTGTCGTTGCAAGCACTTCAGAGCCTTCTGCCTGTAGGAACGATTGCAGTCCAGTCAGACAGTATGTCTGTGGTGTGGTATATCAACAAGCAGGGGGGAACTAGGTCTTACCCACTCTTTTGAGAAGCCATGAGAGTGTGGGAATGGGCGATCTCCACCAACTGCTTTCTCATTGCAACGCACATTCTGGGACGGGCCAACATCCTGGCAGACAGACTGAGTCGCACCATCCTTTCGCCTTACGAGTGGTCCCTCAATCCCCAAGTAGCGAGTCAAATTTTTGCTGTCTGGGGGCAGCCCTGTTGCGATCTCTTCGCATCTCCCTCAAACACGAAATGCAACATTTACTTCTCTCTCATTCCCCCTCCCGGGGAAGCCCCGAGGGACGCTTTGGTGCATGCTTGGCCTCCTGGTCTTCTCTATGCATACCCTACTCTTCCACTGATGCTGAAACTTCTTCAGAAAGCCAGTCAGTTGGGGAGCAGAATGATCCTCATTGCCCCATTCTGGCCTCGCCAAACTTGGTTCCCGTACCTCTGGTCTCATGTGAATCCGCCCTGGATTCTAGATCCCCTCCCGGATCTGATTTCCCACCCACAGGGACTCCCAATCCCGACCTGGTCAACCTCAAGCTTACGGCTTGGCTGCTCCAGTTCCACTCCTAGCGAGGACTCCCGGTATCTCATCCCCGGTTAAAGCTATCCTAGTAGCAGCGCACAAGCTCTCTACTAGGAAGGTTTATAGTAGTAAATGGAAGCGTTTTTCTATCTGGGCAGAACGCCATAATTTGGATCCCTTCACAGCCCCCTTACCGGCAGTGCTGGATTTTCTTTCAGGCCTCTTTAATGAGGGAGCTAGCTGTTCCACGGTGAAGGTGCAATTAGCAGCTATCTCTCATTATCATGTAGGCAGCAATATGGGCCCTTTGATTACTTCACAATTGTGCAAGACATTCCTCAAGGGCACTTTCCTACTTAGACCTCCCATAAAGGAAGCTGTACCTCCATGGGATTTGACTTTGGTTTTGCAGGCCTTGACGGTTCCTCCCTTCGAACCCGCAGCATCGGTAGACCTCAAATATCTGTCATGGAAAACAGCCTTTCTGGTGGCTATTACTTCAGCTAGGAGAGTATCTGAATTACAGGCTCTTTCTGTCAAACCTCCATACTTGGCCTTTCACAAGGATAGGGTGTACCTCAGGACCAATCCCTCCTTCCTTCCAAAGGTGGTTTCTGTGACTAATATCAATCAGTCTATCAATCTGCCAGTCTTCTTTCCTAACTACCAGAACAAAGGAGAGTACAAACTGCATTCCTTAGACGTGCATAGACAACTCTGGTTTTATATTCATAGGACATCTGGTTTGTTGTCTCCTTTACTAAATTTAATCTGGGTAATCCAGTCTCAAAAGTTACTTTGTCGAAATGGATTTCGCAGTGCATCATCGCGTCTTATCAGAATTCCTGCAGACCCGCACCTCAAGGAGTTCATGCCCACTCAACTCTGTCTATGGCTACATCTGCTGCCTTCAAATCCAGAGTTTCCTTGGATATCATCTGTTCAGCAGCCACTTGGGCTTCACCTCATACCTTCATAAATCATTATAAGCTGGACATTATCTCCAGAGGGAGAACTTCTTTTGGCTCCTCAGTGCTCCGCAATATCCTTCCATGAAGGCCGCCCAAGATTTAGGTAGCTGGGGACTCTGTCCCACAGGTTGCAGACCAAATGAAGTTGCTCTGGAATATCCTTCCATGAAGGCCGCCCAAGATTTAGGTAGCTGGGGACTCTGTCCCACAGGTTGCAGACCAAATGAAGTTAACTACTTCAGATTAAGAAGTTATGTACTCACCATAACATTCCATCTGAGTAGGTAAACTTCATTTGTCTGCAACCATTCCCCCCCTCCGTCCCCCTGACCTTCACAGATGTTTAGGACATGTTATTATTACCCTTTTGAAAAGGTAATGAACTGCCTGCTATATTAGTTACGGGCAAACTTGATCTGAGGTCAATTAGGGTTGGCAGGGGATTATGGGTAAGGGGAGGAGCTAGGATCTCAGATCTAAGCTTTGTAAAGTTGCCGGCTCGGATCAGAGATCGGATCCGTATCCCACAGGTTGCAGACAAATGAAGTTTACCTACTCAGATGGAACGTTATGGTGAGTACATAACTTCTTATTTTTAGACATTGTGGATGATGTGTTTTTGGAGTCAAGCTTGACCCCTGACTCCTTACCTCCGGCTCCCAGTAAGCCTGACAGATATAACAGGGTTCCTGACTCTCATAAATTTTTATTTAGATAACCTGCTGCTGATCCTGAAACTACTTCACAGGGTCCAAAGGGAGTTAAGGCCTCGACAGCAAAAAATCCTACCCCCTCTGACAGAGATTCAAGGGCACTGGACAGATGGGGAAAAAGGTTTATACATCTGCAGCCTTGACAATCAGGGCCTTAAACTGTCAATTTCATATGCTTAAGTACCAACAACATGTTATGGGAGTGTTGAAATAGAAGATGATGATTTCTGAATGTGCAGAAAATAAAGAATTACAGGAATTATTGCATGCAGCTGAACAGGTTGGAAAGCATACTTTGCAATGTAGTTTTGACTCATTAGAGGCCTCCTGCAGGGCAGCGGTTACTGGATATGTGATTAGGAGGCATGCCTGGCTAAAGGAACAAAGTCTGCCTGATCATGTTAAAGCTAAATTGCTAGATGCACCTTTACAGCATGATTCTCTGGTATTAAGGCAGAAGAGGTTTTAAAGAAAATGGAAGACAAAGCTAAGTCTGTGCAAACGGTTAAAGACTTCTTACAAGTGCGGCCACCAAGATTCAGTAGACACTGGCCTACAAAAAATTGTTCTTTTCCTGTGTCAGACAGAGCTCAAACGGGCAAATCCAGATGCCCTAAGGGTTCCAGATACCAGGCACAAGATTCATACGGTCAAAGCAGTGGGGCGCTTCTACTTCCAAGTCTGGAGGAGATAAAGTGCAAAGCTACAGAAAACAATCCCAATGACTTCCCTCTGCTTACACCAAGCACTTATCTTTTGGCAGCACCCATAGGAGGAAAATTAGCACTTTTTGCTCAAAATTGGCAGTTAATAACCCAGGACAAGTGGGTATTAAACATAGTATCACAGGGATACAGATTCCATTTCCACACTCTGCCAATGGCAAATGGTTGGCCAGATCTGCCAAAAAATCAATGGGCAGAGGCACAGAAACAGGTTACGTCCCTCATGGACATGGGGCCATTCAGCCAGTACCAGAACAGGAAAAAGGACAAGGACTGTTCTTGGTACCCAGAAAGGACAAGGCCTGTCGGCCAATACTGGATTTATCGATTTTGAACACATACCTGGACATTCCAAAATTCAAAATGCTGACTTTGCAGCAGCTTCTGCCCATGCTGGGCAGGAATGCTTGGCTGGTGACATTAGACCTAATAGAGGCATACCTGCATGTACCAATAAGACAATTGTGCAGAAGATACCTCAGATTCAAGACTGGCTTAATGTATTACCAATTCTCTGCACTGCCCTTTGGCTTATCTACTGCGTCCAGGGTCTTTATGAAGTACTTGGCACCAGTAATTGCATTTTGCAGACAAAGAAGTGTACAAATATACCCTTACTTGGATGACTGTCTCATTCATGCAGAGAACAAGGACATTCTTCTTCGACCCCTGGCGTTCAGCAGGAAAATGATTGTCTGTTGGACCTGGGTATTCAAGCTCCTATGCAGAGGAGGAAAAATGTCCACGAATAAAATACCCTCGGGAAGCCTAGAATAAATGGATGACCAGGTAGGCTGCCTTAATAGAGGTACGGTGGGATGTCGGCGAAGAAGCTGGGCTTACCGGTAAAGCCTTGAGAAAGGCTGTGCGTACCCAAGTACCCTGTGGTTGAAGGCTGAGTAAAACCTTTAGAAAGGCTTCGTATACAGGTCGTAGTTCCGGCTGGTCAGGTCATCTGGTGAGAGAAACTGCTAGTGTGGCAGCTAGAAATCAAAGATGGAAACGCACACAAAAAACAGGCAAAACAAAGTAAATGTGGCTCGGCTAAGGAGCTCTAAGGTCGTACTTTATTGAAGTAAAAAGTACCAGAAGTACAATCACCATCGAAGTGCAGTTCCTTAATGGAAAGAGTGATCCTGAGGATTTCCTTTTATAAGAGTACCTGGGGGTGTGTCAGTGGTAGCCAATCAAGTGTGGGTGAAAAAACCTTTATTGTGATTGGGCAGGACAACTTGACATCACACCTTACAATCTGATAGGTTAGATACCCTGAGCCAGCTCATACGTGGTTAATAGAATCACTCTAAACCTACAATAGTGAAGTTCGGAGATTAGCTAAAATTAGCTGAAAAAATGTAGTTAACTAAAAATAGTCTTGCTGGGAAAAAAATCAACCCTTGCTGGTAAAATACATTGTTAGGCTACACTTTTCGAAATCTTCGTCAGGATGGTGGACGACCTAAAAGAGCATAAGCAAAGCCGAGCATACTAGAGAAATAGAAACAACATGTATGTAAAATAAGAAACAGGCTAGAAAACCAAAAAATAAGACCAAATAATAAGAACCAGGCTAGATATCCAAAAAATAAGATACAGAAACTAAAAAGAAACAAAATAGTGAAAAATTCTTAAATAATGGATATCAATAGAAACTAATGTATTAAGATATGGAACTGAATGAGGGCTGTTAATTAAAAAAATCTTAAAAAGGCACGGATATGTAACCTGAAAAGCTAGAAAGACATGAAAAAAAGTAATAGTGAACCATTGTAGAAAACATAAAAGACATGAAAGACCAAACACAAGGAACAGATATAGCATAACCAAATATTCCTCAGATATTACAATACTTAACTGAGATGCTTGACAAAGGCCTATCTTTCTCATCAATTAAAATCCATGCCTCTGCCATTTCGGCTCATTACAATACAGAGTCACCAATCTTTTCTCATCCTTTACTAAAGCAGTATCTTAGAGGAGCCAAAAATGTAAGGCCTCCTAGAAGATCACCATTGCCTGCATGGGACCTCTGTTATGTGTTGGAAAAGCTCACCCTGCCTCCATTTGAACCAACTGCTACCGCTGATATAAAGTTCTTATCATGGAAAACAGCTCTGCTGCTAGCAATTACTTCAGCAAGAAGAGTTTAAGCTACAGGCCCTTGTGGCTGTAGATCCTTTTATCATATTTTACCCAGACAGGGGGGTATCTGTGGACAAATCCTACATTTATGCCTAAGGTGGTTTCCAGTGTGGCTCTTAACAAAACAATTCATCTGCCAACCTTTTATCCAAGTCCGCAGAACAAGGGGGCAAGAATTCTGCATTCCTTGGATGTACACAGACAGCTAAGATTGTAATTGAGCAGGACTAAAGCTCTAAGAAAAACTGAGCATTTACTAGTGTCATATGCTGTAGGATCAGAAGGAAAGGCTATTTCAAAGCAGACAATTTCAAAGTGGATAAGCCACTACATCCGTTTCTGCTACTTACACCGTGGTAAACCTGTGCCCAAGGGCATTAGGTCTCATTCTGCCAGAGCTGCAGCTACTTCAGCAGCCTTTCTCAGAGGAGTACCAACCAAAGACATTCTAGAGGCTGCTACTTGGAGTTCTGTTCACACCCATTACAAAGCATTATCATTTGCCTCTCTACTCAAGTCCAGGGCAGACTTTGCCACTGCAGATGTTCTTCGTTTTCCATTGCTGCAGTCCTTACTATTGGGTATAGTCCGCATCCAGTCGGCCCGAATACCAGAGTATAAGGCTGACGTCGGTCAGGCGCATTAGACTGACGTCAGTACGTCAGGGTACTAATGCGCATGACCGGCGTCATATCCTCAGTCTTTTTTGCCGCGTGGTCCGATGCAGAAGCAGTTTTGCGAGTGCAGGTTGGCGTTCTGAAATATTTCCGAAACCGGAGTTTCAGACCGAATCAGAGTTGGCTAAGTACCCGTTGGGAACATTTTGTGTTTTTCTTGCCTCAGTATTTAACCGGATGTCAGAAAAAGTGAATAACTGTATTTCTTGTGGGAAACAAATACCTCATAGGGATTACCATACATTGTGTATACCTTGTTTAGGGCCTGAGCACGGCGTTGTTGGTTGCCGCTCTTGTGCTAGGTTTAACAACGCACTATTAAGAGGAGGTTAGACTGTGCCAGATTAGTGTTTGGGAAGCGTTGCAATTATAAAATGCCGTCGGATGCTCCGGCGCCCGCTTCGTCCAAGAAGCGCAAGGACAAAACAGCAAAGCCTAGGGTTGATGAACCGGCAGTCCCAGACGTCGGTTCTTTAGGAGGCTCAGTGGAGCCTGAGGTTTTGCCAGGAGTTTCTATGGAGTCTCAGGCAGAAACTTTACTGTTACAGGATGTACCCTCTCAGGAGGCAGGCCAGGCTGAGGGGCTTCTCAGGTAACTATTCTTCCCTCTCTTCCCAAAGTAGTTAGAGCCTCTCCTTCTGTTGCCAAAACTTCTTTTAGAGGTAGGCCAAGTTCAGCTTCAGTAGGGGCTTCTCCTAGCATTTCGGGTTCTGTACCTAAGAAACATATGCTTAAAATGGCAGAAGATTTGATTACTATGATTAGAGGTTCTATGGGCCCTCCTGATAAGAGGCCTAGGGTGGAACCAGAGTTTGACAGTTTTGAACAGGGTTCAGGGGCTTCTGAGTCTTCTGCGGAAGATTTGCAGGAGTATCCTCATTATTCTGATTCTGATGTGGATGATGCCACTCCTTCGGCTTCTCCTCCTGAGGATTTTTCATTTTCAGAGACTCTGCATTCCATGAGGGAGCACTTTAAATGGGAAGGCCAGGATTACTCTGATTCCAGGAAGAGGCTTAGGGAATTCTTGTTTTTACCCCAGCATAGTCCCTTAGCTATACCTCCTGTGTTAAATGTGGTGGAAGATGTTTTTGCTGAGGCTTCCCTGAACCCTGATTCTTTGCCTCCTGCTCCTGTTAAACCTGATGGGTACTATAGGGTGCCCGAAGCTCATAAGTATTTGTTTAAGAGTCCTAGGGCGGACCCAGAAACTGTTTCTCAGGGGCCTAAAGGTGTTAAGGCCTCTGTGGTTAAAAATCCTGTTCCCACTGACAAAGAGGCGAGGGCGTTGGATAGGTGGGGTAAGAAAGTGTATACTTCTTCCACTCTAGCCATGAGAGCGTTGAATTGTCAGTTTCACATGCTGAAATATCAAAATTATCTCCTTTCACAATTGAAATCTAAGGTGGATGCTTTGGCGGAAGGTATTGATTGTAAAGAATTGCTGGATTTAGTTTATGTGTCTGAACAAGTGGGCAAGCATTCTTTGCAATGTGGTTTTGATGCTGTGCAGGCCTCCTCGAGGGTGGCTGCCACTAGTTCTGTTCTTCGCAGACATGCCTGGTTGAGGGATCAAAATTTGGCTGAGCATGTTAAGACAAGGATTTTGGATGCTCCTTTACAGTCTGATGTGTTGTTTGGTTCACCTGTGGAAGCAGTTTTAAAGAAAATGGAGGACAAAGCTAAGTCTATGCAAACTGTTAAAGATTTTTGCAGGTACAGCCACCAAGTTTAGTAGAAATTGGCCTGCTAAGGGGTGGACATATCCTGCTTATGATTCCCAGTCTAGGGGTAGGTCTAGACGTGGTAGGGGCAGGGCTCAAGGTTCTTTTAGGCCTAGAACAGGGAGTTCACCTGCTCAGACTTCTGGTGAGGGCAGGGGTCAGTCCTTTCGTAAACAGACCCAATGACCTGCCTTTTCAGCTGCCAGTAGATTCTCGTCTGGCAGCTCCTTTGGGACGACTATCTCTTTTCAAAGAAAATTGGGATTTAATTACTCAAGACAGATGGGTGTTGGACATCATTCACCACGGTTACAGATTTTATTTCCATACAATGCCCCCTTTCAAAGGCATGCCAGACGTTCCTCCTCCACAAAGAAGAGAGGCTCACAAGCAAGTTTCTCAGTTACTCCAAATGGGGCCATTCAGCCAGTCCCTGTATCAGAAAGGGGCCTAGGATTTTATTCTCGCATGTTCCTAGTACCAAAGAAGGGGAACACGTGGAGACCGATTTTGGATTTATCTCTCCTCAACACTTATCTGGACATTCCCAAGTTCAAGATGTTGACGTTACAACAGCTTTTACCCCTGCTGGGCAAAGATCACTGGATGGTAACTTTAGATCTCAAGGAAGCTTACCTTCATGTGCCTATCAGGCTAAGTTGCAGGAAGTATCTGCGGTTTCGAGCTGGAGATTCTCATTATCAGTTCTCTGCATTGCCCTTTGGCTTATCTACTGCCCAGAGTATTCACAAAGGTTCTGGCTCCAGTGATAGCTTACTTCAGGCTACAAGGAATTCAAATCTATCCTTATTTAGACGACTGCCTGATTCTGGCTCAAGAAAGGAAGACCTTCTACAGCATCTGGAATATGTTATAGCAGTGCTAAGATGCCTAGGTATTCTGTGAACGAAATAAAGTCCAGTCTAGTACCCTCTCAAGACATGTGCTTTCTGGGTGTGAGACTGAATACAGCAGCCCAGATGGCCTTTTTAACCCCGGACAAACAAAAGAGTCTATCACTTTACTTCCATCAACTATCTCATCAGTCCGTGCTGACTGCAAAGACAGTCCTTCAAGCATTAGGGTTCATGGCATCTTGTATTCTGGTGCTTCCCAATGCCAAACTGCATATGAGGAAGTTACAATGGTATCTCAAAATGTATGGACACAGCACTGCCAGGATTTAGACACTGTCATTCAAATAATACCTTGCCTTCAAAGAGAATTTTTGTGGTGGGCTCAGGAATGTCACCTAAACAAGGGACTCTCTGTGACCCGGCCAGAGGCGAGTCAGATTTTAACGACAGATGCCTCGGATTTTGCTTGGGGAGCTCATCTAAATGGAAAGTGGATACAAGACAAGTGGCCTGCCAGACTACAGCATCTACATATCAACATGAAGGAGATGTTAGCAGTCCAGTTCGCATTACTGGCTTTCAAGGAGTTACTTCTTCCAGGGCAGGTGTTGATTCTAACAGACAACACAACTGTCATGTGGTACATCAACAAACAAGGGGGAACACATTCTTATCCTCTATGCAGGCAAGCAATGATTTTATGGGAGACTGCGCTACGCTTGCACCTAACTCTTCAGGCAAGGTTTCTGCCAGGAGCACAGAACTCCTTAGCAGATGTGTTAAGCAGACAAATCATGGATCCCCACGAGTGGAAACTGGATCTTCATGTATTTCAGAACTTGACAGTGTCATGGGGAACTCCAGACATAGATCTGTTCGCTTCTCCACTAAACCACCAGCTGCCACAGTTTTGCACCAAGGGGTTTCATCACACAGCTTGGAAAGTGGATGCTCTGTCTTTCAGTTGGACAAACCTTCATGTGTATGCCTTTCCACCTCTGCCTCTTCTTCCAAAGGTACTGTTAAAGGTCAGACAGGACAGGCCAAGGATGATTTTGATAGCTCCAGATTGGCCTCCGCAACACTGGTACCCACTACTACGGAGTCTGGTAAAGAAGCCTCCATGGCCTTTACCTTTGATTCCACATCTGTTATCCCAGAAGGACGGTCATCTGCTCAATGTCAAGCTTCACTCTCTTCATCTGACAGCCTGGCATATTCTGTGTTGAAACACAGCAGGTCTCAACTTCCTCAACAAGTTTTAAATGTGATTATGGAAGCTAGAAGACCTAGTACAAGGAAAGTGTACGCAGAAAAATGGAAGAGATTTTTATTTTGGAGTAAAGCAAAGAATTTGGAGATTTCTGAGCCTAATTTGAGTGTGGCTCTTCAATATCTTACTGAGTTACTGGACAAGGGTCTGTCCTTCTCTTCCATTAAGATTCATGCTGCAGCAATCTCAGCTCACTATGATTGTGACCCACCATTGTTTTCATCCTTTGTTCAAGCAGTTTCTTAGAGGGGCAAAGAATATCAGACCCCACGTAAAGCTCCTACTCCTGCTTGGGATCTCAATTTTGTGTTGGAAAACTTACTCTACAACCTTTGAGCCTCGGCTACTGCTGAATTGAAATATTTGTCATGGAAGACTGCTTTTTTGTTGGCTATTACTTCTGCGAGAAGGGTGTCTGAGTTGCAGGCCCTTATGGCAGTCGAGCCCTTTTTGATTTTCCATAAGGATAGGGTATCATTACGTACTAATCCTTCCTTTATGCCTAAGGTGGTTTCTAGTGTGGCTTTACACCAAACTATTCATTTGCCTACTTTTTATGCAGACCCCCAAAATAAAGGGGAAAAGATTTTGCATACTTTAGATGTACACAGGCAATTGCGTTATTACTTAAGCAGGACTAAGGATTTTAGGCAGTCTCAGCAGTTGTTTGTTTCTTTTGCTTTGAGTTCAAGAGGGCAAGCCTGTGTCAAAACAAACTATTTCTAGGTGGATTGGCTTTTGCATTGCATTTTGTTATTCCCATCATGGCAAGGAGATTCCAGCTGGGATTAGGCCTCATTCCACTAGGGCTACTGCCACTTCAACAGCATTTCTACGGGGTGGCAACTAAGGATATTTTGGAAGCAGCTACTTGGAGTTCAGTGCATACTTTCTCTAAGCATTATCACCTTCCTATCTACTCTAAGTCTAGGGCTGGTTTTGCCACAGCTGTTTTGCAAGGCATGTTGTCAGCTCCTGCTTCTTTATGATTTGCCAGCCTCCCTTACCTCTGCTTTGGGATTCTACCCAATAGTAAGGACTGCAGCAATGGAAAGCGAAGAACATAGTACAGTTTTGTACCTACCATAAATGTAGATGTTCGAGGATTCCATTGCTGCAGTCAATTTACCTCCCTCCTTCCCTCTGTGTTTAGGGGTGGTTGTGTAGGTGAGTTTACATGCTTATATTTTTGTATATATTGTTCATGTTTTGGTGCAGGTATTTTGGGCCTTGTCTTTTTAGGGTCTTCTGACATCTGGGGCAAGAAAAGACTGAGGATATGACGCCGGTCATGCGCATTAGTACCCTGACGTACTGACGTCAGTCTAATGCGCCCTGACCGACGTCAGCCTTATACTCTGGTATTCGGGCCGACTGGATGCGGACTATACCCAATAGTAAGGACTGCAGCAATGGAATCCTCGAACATCTACATTTATGGTAGGTACAAAACTGTACTTTCTGCAGGGCCTTATAGCCGCACCTAATGCTGTTTAGCTCCAGCCTCCCAGATGTAATGACTGCAACAGTGGAACACGAAGAACATAGTACAGTTGTGTACACTTACCACAAATGTAGATGTTCAAGTGTATTCACTGTTGCAGTCCAGGTTACCCTCCCGCCATCCTCCTGTCATTCCAGAGTTTATCTTTCCTTCTTTATCTTCTACAACCTATGTGGTGTATTTGCTTGTAGATGAGGGTAAAGTTTATATTGATACATGTATATATACATATATATATTTTTGCTATCTTTTTGGGGGCACCTGACATCGGGGGCAAGAAAAACTAAAGAAAATGGCGTTGGCTGCATGTTTTATACCCCTGACGACCTGACATCATGGAAGAGGAGACGGCAACCGACGCAGGGCCCTAGACTTTGGAATTCAGGCCTACTGAAGGCAACCTGCCAGCAGATTACCCAAATGTAATGACTGCATATGGTAAGTGTACACAACTGTACTTTTTTACTGTTTGTACTATTAGGGAAGGCAGTGGGCTAATTTGACCAGCTTTTGTGCTACAATTAACTAGCCCACTCTCTTCCCTAATGGTTCTGTTGATGGCTACGGATAAGTGTGGCAGTGCTGCTCAGTGCCATCTATAGTGCAGTAGGAAAGCTTGTGAGGGTTCCACTGGCAGACGTCTAGGGTTTCAAGGTGTTAGTTGCACAGTCACTGCAGCTCACAAACTCGAGGCTTAAATACAGACTAGATTAAAACATTTTTAAGCTAATCTACCAATAGAAAAGCACACAATGAACCTTCTTCCCGCAATCCCCAGCTCAGAAAAGGCTGGATCCACATTCTTCAGCTACAAGGGTGCAGGGGAGCCCTTCTTAATGTAAGATTGTTTAGGGCTCAGGTGTATCAGTAACAGGCTGAATTCATCAGGTCTAAATCTAATCTGTGCTATCTGAGTATCGGAACAGTTCTAATTAAGTACAGAAAGTGCAAAAAAAAAAAAAAATTACTCTGAGCCCTTGTGCATCTCCCAGCTCAGAAAGACCAGGTGAACACCAACTGCCTAATCCTAGTCCTACTAATGTAAAAACACAGTAAAGGAGTGTTAAGTAAAATGCTACCAGAAATGAACTTAATATAGATACAGCAGTGTACTTTAAACACCCGATAATAGAGTGATTATTTAGTAAAAGTTCACTTTGATTAAATGAGCCAAGAGCCTCTCAATTGTACAGAATTTATAAAGGCACTAAAAACAAGATAAGCTGATTAATAAGCTCCCCAGCCAATAAAACTACATTTGGAAATCTTAAAGGTTTCCCCAACCTAACAAACCAAGCTAACTCCCAGTGCACTAGATGGAAAATCCACTGCCCTCTTTTGATATAAAAACAGTTGAGTGTAAAAATACAGTACTTGATCAGACATCATTATCTAGCTAGCTGCTGGATAAAGTAGAGCAGACTGTGGGAGGCAGAAATGCACTTTTTTCAGTATAGGCACAGGTAAAGGCAAATACATAATTAGGATGTCAACAGCAGTGTAAAAAGGAAGGAGCTTATTAAGCTCAATTTACAGTAGGGGAGGGCAGGTTAAGGTCACCAGGTTTAAAAAGCAGATCAACAAAGGGGAAAGGTATGCAGAGAAACACAGCAGGGAATCACCAGCCGATGTTCATCGTGTTTCACTGTTGCAGTCATTACTCTTGGGTTATCCTGCTGGCAGGCTACCTGCAGTCGGCCAGAATTCCAAAGTCTAGGTCCGGCGTCGGTTGCTGTCGCCTCTTCCCTGACGTCAGTGCGCCAGGCGTGTAAAAGATGCAGCCGACACCATTTTCTTCAGTCTTTCTTGCCGCGCAGTGCCCAAAGCAAAAGCAGTTCGCAAGTGCCGGTCAGCCAACTCCTGAGATTTTCATATCCGAATTTCAGAACCGAAGTCTTCATTAAAGCTAAGTACCCCATTGGGGAAACTTTTATCTTGCTCCAGACCGATGTCAGAAAAAGTTAACAATTGTATTTCTTGTGGGAAGCAAATACCTCATAAGGATTTTCACTCTTACTGTGTCCCTTGCCTAGGCCCTGATCACAACATTGTTAGCTGTCGGCTTTGTGCTAGATTTAACCAATGCACTATTAAGCGTCTGTTCGATTTTGCATTTCATTACTTTGGCTGAAGATTTAATTATTATAAAATGCCATCGGAACAGCCGAAGACCGGAGTTTACAAAAAACGCAAGGACAAGGAAAAGGATAGGCATTCAAGGTCCAAAACTGACGACGAGGCCTCCGTTAGGCCAGTCGCCAGTTCTCAGTGAGGTGCTTTTGCAGACCCTGGCGCCCGCTACCTCAAAGCCACAGGCCGCTTCCGACTCCCACGTGGAGCCGACTGGGCCTCTAGAAACTCAAGGTATTGGACACTCTGAAATCATTCCCTCAGATGGGTCCGGAGCCGCTGAGCAGGCATCGGCTTCTGATGGTGACTTCAGACCTACATAACTATATGTTAAGGCATCTACAGCTTCAAAGACTAAAGCAGCTCTAAAGACAAAGAAACAAGTACAGCATTCTCCTACTCAGACTTCCATGCCTAAAAAACAGATGCTTAAAATGGCCGAAGACCTAATTACTTTGATCAGGGGTTCCCATCCCCCTCCTGATAAGAGGCCTAGGCAAGACACAGAATATGATTCTTCTGATCAGATTTCTATTTCCTCTGATTCCTCTTCTGAACAGGATTATTCCATGCTTCCCTATGAGGACTCTGATGCTGAAGAATCCATTCATTCAGCCTCTCCTCCTGAGGATTATTCTTTTGGGGAAACCCTGCATACCATGAGGGAGCATTTCCACTGGGAGAGCCAAGATTATTCTGAATCTAAGAAAAGGCTCAGAGACTTTCTGCTACTTCCTCAGCACAGACCCCTTACTATTCCACCTGTTCTAGACATTGTAGATGATGTATTTTCAGAGTCCAGCCTGTCCCCTGACTCTTTACCCCCTGCACCTGCTAAGCCAGACAGATACTACAAGGTCCCGGATTCTCATAAATTCCAATATAAAAACCCTGCTGCTGACCCAGAAACTATGTCTCAGGGTCCCAAAGGGGTCAAAGCTTCCACTGCAAAAAACCCTGTCCCCTCTGATAGGGATTCTAGGGCTCTGGACAGATGGGGGAAAAAGTTTACACTTCTGCTACCTTGGCTGTAAGGGCTTTAAATTGTCAGTTTCATATGCTTAAATATCTGCAATAATGTCACTGCTTAAACAGAAATTGTTGACAAATACTGAATGTTCAGAGAACAAGGAAATGCAGGATTTATTGCATGCACCTGAATAAGTGGGAAAGCATACTTTGCAATGTGGTTATGATTCACTGGAGGCCTCTTGCAGGGCCACTGTTACAGGTTCTGTTATTAGAAGGCATGCTTGGTTAAAGGAACAGAATCTGCCTGATCATGTTAAAGCAAAATTATTAGATGCTCCTTTACAGCGTGATACTTTGTTTGGTACTAAAGCAGAAGAGGTGTTGGAAAAAATGGAGGATAAAGCAAAATCCATGCAGACAGTTAAGGATTTCTTACAGGTACAGCCACCCAGAGTTAGCAGGAACTGGCCTTCTAAAAATTGGTCCTTTCCAGTGTCAGACAGACCGCAAAGAGGCAGATACAGGCGTCCCAGAGGCAGATCTCAGCCCCAAGGCTCATACAGGCCTAAATAATGGGGTGCTCCTACCTCCAAAAGTAGAGAAGACGAATCACAACCTTACAGGAAACAGTCCCAATGACTTTCCTCTGCCAGATCCAAGCACTTTTCTTTTGGCAGCCCTCTTAGGGGGAAAACTAGCACTTTTTTCATCAAATTGGCAAATGGTTACCCAAGACAAATGGGTCTTGAACATAGTATCCCAAGGCTACAGGTTCCATTTTCACTCCCTACCTAGGTCAAAAGGTATGCCAGACCTGCCACACAATCAATGGGCAGAGGCACAAAAGCAAATTACAGCCCTCATGGACATGAGGGCCATTCAACAAGTGCCACAAGAGCAGGGGCTAGGATTTTACTCCAGACTTTTCTTAGTGCCCAGAAAGGATAAAACCGGGAGACCAATACTGGACCTGTCTATACTAAATACGTTTCTGGAAGTTCCAAAATTGAAGATGTTGACTCTACAGCAGCTACTGCCCATGCTGGGCAAGAAGGCTTGGCTCGTAACTTTGGACTTAAGAGGCATACCTGCATGTCCCAGTCGGACAATCTTGCAGAAGATACCTCAGATTCATAGCTGGCTCAATGCACTACCCTTTAGCTTATCTACTGCGCCCAGGGTCATCACAAAATGCCTGGCAGCAGTAATTGCATTTTGCAGACAAAGAGGAATTCAAATATATCCCTGCTTGGACGACTGCCTTATTCAAGCAGAGAACAAAGACATTCTTCAAAAGCATCTGGCGTTTGTAAAAAGATTACTAATTGGCCTAGGGTGCACAGTAAAAGAAAAGAAATCAAAACTAGTGGACTCAGCATTTCCACAGCCTGGAGACAGTAATTACACTCATTCCCTGCCTGCAACAGGAGTTTTGATGGTGGACAGAGGCATGTCACCACAACAAGGGTCTGACATTCAGTTTACCCACAGCCAGACACTGACAACGGATGCATCAGATTATGCCTGGGGGGCACATATGGCAGGAAAATGTATTCAGGGCACATGGCCTGCAAGCCAGATGCATCTTCACATCAATCAAAAAGAGATGCTAGCTGTTCAAAATGCCCTGACAGCTTTCAAGGATCTACTTCAACCAGGACAGCTACTGATAAAGACAGACAATACTACGGTCATGTGGTACATAAATAAGCAGGGAGGTACACATTCCTACCCCCTCTGCAGATGAGCAATGACCTTATGGGACACAGCATTGGCTTATCACGTTCACCTGCAAGCACAATTCCTGTCAGGAAAAACAAATACTCTGGCAGACGAACTACGCAGAAACCTCATGGATCCCCATGAATGGAAACTGGATCCACAAGTCTTCAGCATGATAACAAGGAAATGGGAATGCCCAGACATAGATCTATTTGCCTCCCCTCACAACTGCCAATTGCAGAGATTTTACACAAGGATTTATCACAAGCAAGCATGGAAAGTGGACGCCCTGTCCTTCAGCTGGAAACATCTAACAGTATATGCCTTTCCTCCACTGCCTTTCCTTCCCAGGGTACTCCTAATGGTCAGAGAAGAGAAGCCAAAAATTATACTGATTGCACCAGACTTGCCCATGCCAGCACTGGTACCCAATCCTAAAGAGCTTGTCTCAAGTTCCAGCATGGATATTGCCTCAGACTTCTCACTTGCTGACTCAACAAAACAATCTGGTCCTGCACAGCCAACTCAGGACCTTAAATCTGGCAGCATGGCGGATAATGTAGCCATTCAGAACACTCCTCTTTCAAAAGCTGTTATGGATGTTATCTTGGAGGCCAGGAGGCCCAGTACCAGAAAATCTTATGCAGAAAAATGGAAGAGATTCTATGCTTGGAACCAGGAACAAAGCATTGACACACGTGTACCAAATATCCCTCCGATTTTACAATACCTAACTGAGATGCTGAACAAAGGCCTTTCTTTCTCCTCAGTAAGATTCATGCCTCTGCCGTTTCAGCCCATTACAATACTGAACCACCTATCTTTTCTCATCCTTTAAGGCAGTACCTCAGAGGGGCCAAAAGCATCAGGCCTCCAAGGAGAGCACCAATTCCGACATGGGACCTCAGTTATGTTTGGAAAAACTCACACTGCCTCCTTTTGAGCCAGCCTCAACAGCTGATGTAAAATTCTTATCCTGGAAAACAGCTCTGCTCCTAGCATTAACCTCTGCAAAACAAGTCTCAGTTACAAGCACTCATTGCTGTGGAACCTTTTATCATTTTTCATCCAGACAGGTTTTTCTCTGAGGACAAACCCAACATTTATGCCAAAGGTGATGTCCAGTGTGGCCCTCAACTAAGCCATTCACTTGCCTATCTTTTATCCAAACCCACAGAACAAGGGTGAGAAAATTCTGCATTCTTTGGACAATACACAGGCAGTTATGCTTCTACTTGGACAGAGCTAAAGCTTTCAGAAAGACTGAGCAACTTTTAGTGTCATATGCTTGCAGGATCACAAAGAAAGGCCATCTCAAAACAGACTATTTCTAAATGGATAGGCCATTGCATCCATTTCTGCTATTTTCAACATGGCAAATCAGTGCCTAAGGGCATTAGGCCTCATTCTACCAGAGCATCAGCCACTTCAGCAGCCTTCCTTAGAGGAGTATCAACCAAAGACATCTTAGAGGCTGCAACTTGAGTTCAGTGCTCACTTTCTTAAAGCACTACCACTTACCTCTTTACTCTAAATCCAGAGAAGGCTTTGCCACTGCAGTTCTTCAGGGCCTCATAGCCTCTCCTAATCCTATTTAACCCAGCACACCCATCCTCAGCTTTGGGATTCAACCCAAGAGTAATGACTGCAACAGTAAAACACAATGAGCATAGTACAGTTGTGTACCTACCATAAATGTAGGTGTTAGAGTGTATTCACTGTTGCAGTCCAGGTTACCCACCTACAATCCCCCTTTTCTTTGCTGGGACTTATCTGTGCTCCTCTATCCTATACAACCTTTTGCTTGTGGATGAAGGAAATGTTATTTTTGTACATGCATACTTATTGGCATATTTTTTCAGCCTACCAATTTGTGGGGCACCTGACATCTGGGGCAAGAAAAACTGAAGAAAATCGCGTCGGCTGCATCTTTTATACCCCTGGTGCACTGACGTCAGGGAAGAGGCGAGAGCAACCGACGCCAGACCTACACTTTGGAATTCTCGCCGACTGCAGGTAGCCTGCCAGCAGGATAACCCAAGAGTAATGACTGCAACAGTGTATACACTCTAACATCTACATTTATGGTAGGTACACAGCTGTACTTTCTTTAGTTTAGTTTATGTAGGCTTTAAATCTTTTCAAAAGCCCAGAATTTTACTGAGTTATGCAAGATGTGAAACAAATTTCTGCATTCCCCATACCCAAGTTCCAGGGGAACTATCCATCAAAGTTGTCCATGGGCAGCCTAGATAACCTGCTGAAATTAAGATGGCTACTTAGGGGCTTTTCCCGGACAAACCTACTCAGAGTTCTAGATGCCAAAACCCTTCTTTCCTTGACAGGTTTGCCTTCGACATTCAGCCCCCCTTCTCCTCAGCCAGATCCCCTCGTCCCTCAGGCCAACCTTGTTCTTTCCTATTTGGCAACAGATAACCCCAGACACCTGGGTTCTCTCCATCATCCAATACTGTTATTTCATGTCTTGAAAGTCCCTTCCTCAACCTCCTCCTTGTCATCTTCCTCATTTGGGATCTGGTGGAACAGGGAACCATCCAACCTGTTCCTTTGAACTTTGAACATATTTTTATTTCCGTAAGGTTTCTGGTTCCCAGGAAAGAGGGATCATGGAGACCCATACTAGATCTAGTTTTTTTCAACTTTCTCAAGGTTCTTTCCTTTCAGGATGTTGTCTCTTCAAACACTTTTCCTGTTATCTTACCCAAGCTTTTCTGGTATCTCTGGATTTGAAGGTTGCTTACCTCCATATCCTATTCACCCTTTCTTCTGGAAGTTTGTTTCTTCCCCTTTATTATTGGTTCTCTGCTTTGTATTTGTTTTTCTACAGCTTCAAGAGTACTTGCCAAATGTCTGGCCCCTGTGATAGTCTTCTGTAGACTTCATGAAATTCAAATATTCCCTTATTTACATGACCTTCTAATTCAGGTCCCGTCTCAGCAGCTCTTGCATCAAAATCTGCACTTCAGTATGCCTCTGCTGCAAAGTGAAGGGGTCCACCCTCTGTCTCAAAAAGTCTTCAACTCCCTGTCAGAGCCAGTTGTTATTGGGTTGCAGGATTCAGGTTATCCTCATGTTGTCTTGTCTCCTGCTTTTCAGGGTCCTGTGTTTGATTGCTTATTTCCAGTCTCCTCTTCAAGTCCTCATTGCAAGAAATTTCTCTGAGCCCTGGAGTAAATAGCATCCATCATTCCCATGGTTCCTTTTGCCAAACTACACATGAGGAAATTTCAGTTTTATCTCGAGACTGTTAGGCGTCAGCACTCCAACCCTCTGAAATACCTGTTCCATGTTACCTTGTCTCAGTCTTGAACACTGGTAAATTCATGAGATTTCCCTAAATCCAGGTCTGCCTTTTCAGGTAAATCTTCCTACTCAGGAGTTGTACACTGTTGCTTCTGCTCAAGGTTGTGGAGCTTCCTCCAACAAACCTGAAAGTCTAGGGTCTTTGGGTCCCATGAACAGATGACAGACCATATCAACATCAAGGAGATGAGGGCTGTAATCCTCTTCAGGCCTTTTGCTCGTTTTGGACTCCAGGTCCTCTGAATGTTTTTACAAACAATACCAAAGTCACGTGGTACATCACCTGGCAGGGGGGCACAGAGTCTTACCTTCTTTACAGGCTGCCTGTTCAGACTTGGGATTTTGCAGTCCTCCATCATTTGGTTCTTCAGGCAGTGTATATCCCATCAGAGCACAATACAGTGGCAGATTCTCTGAGCAGGCCCAGGACAAATCCTCACAAATGGTTGCTTCACAGAAAGGTGTTTTTCTACATTGGTGGGTGTACTCCTCGGTCTTTTTGCCTCACCTCTGAACGAATTCCCCAGATGTCCTTCTATTCCTATGTTGCAGTATTCTTGGTGTGAGATTTCTACCTCAGGCGACCTGTGCATCTGCTGCTATACACAAAGCTCAGCTTGGCTGTTGTAGTTGCATGGGATGTCACACGTAGGACCATTAAAAACCTTTAAATGTTTGGGCCCCCTCTTTTTGCCCCTTTTTTTTTTAAAAACTTTTT